>NC_056744.1:1830770795-1831040767 GCF_019279795.1 Protopterus annectens
GTCAAGTTTGCAGATGGTAGAGGAAGGAAATTCCTCTTGTCCAGGGGGAATTTCTTGCCTCCCAGGCCAGATGCTTTTATTACCACCTGTCCATCACATGCTGTTCCAGGATATGATTGAACCAGTTCCTTCTTCCCAGTTGAACATTTAAGGATATTTTTAGTGCCAGAGAAAGAAAGTGCTTGGAGACCAGTTCTGGATCTTTCTTTCCTAAACCAGTTTATGATGGTGCCCAAATTCAAAATGATGTCACCTTACAATACATTACCTGTTCTTCCTCACTCAAGTTTCCTGGTAACACCATATTTAAAAGATGCTTATCATCACATCCTATCCACCTCTTCGGGCATTTCTTAAGGTTGTGTGTGTCCAAATCACATTATCAGTTCTTTGCCTTTGGATGCTAAACTGCACAGTGTTCACAATGTGTCTAGCTCCAATTACAGCTCACTGAAGGATACAGGGAATCCACATTTTTTCCATAGTTAGATGGCTTCCTTATCTTTGTGGAGTCTTTTTGTAAGTGAGAGCTCTCTTATACAAGCTTGAATTCTAAGAGAACTTTTAAAAGTCTTTTGACTCCATACAAAATTGGGTTCTGGGTGTAAAGCTACACATCTCAGTTCAAACAGCTTTTCCTCTACAAGAAAAAAAAGCAGAATCATTTCTCAACCTGTTTCTAAAGTTTTCCAATCAGACTTCAGTCACTACAAGGTAATACCACCAGATTTTGGGGCCCATGGCATCTATGATTCACATGATAGCCTTGGCAATACTCTGCATAAGAAAGATATAGTGTTACCTGAAGTCTCTTTGGTCCCAGCACAACATCCTTTCTTTTCAAATCCCAGTGCTGAGGTTTGTCAGAAGAGAAATCACTAGGTCAAGACAGGAAATATCCATATATCCAGGTCTCCCCTTCTCTTTCCCTGTTCTAGAACAGTCACCACAGGCATCTCAAACTTTGCTTGGGGTGCAGTATGCAGGATACCAAGGACAGAAGCAAGCATATTAACATGAGACCCTTACCCTGATCAAGGCCCTCAACTCTCTGAATCATCGTTGCTCAGCAGGACCTCTTCAGGTTGTTACAAAAACCACCATAGTCATAAGGTACATCAAGTAAGGAGGAACCAGGTTGTACCCCCCCCCCCTTTTGCAGACTAGCCATGTTGGCTTGGGACTTAGCTTCACAGTACAATCTCACTCTACAGGTGTATTGCATTCCATCAAAGCAAACTTGTGTTTCAGGACAAGGACAGACCCTCACAAATGGAAACTACATTGGGGGGGGGGGGTCTTCCAAGATTTGTTCCACCTGTGGAGTTTCTAAAGTAGACTGCTTTGCCTCTTCTCTGAATAATCAGTTGTCAAGATTCTGCTCTAGAACTCCATGCCAAATGATCTGGAAGACCAATGCTTTTTCCTTTACCTTGGACAAAAATGTTCCTGTACGCTTTTCCAATCTCCACTGATAGGGTACTTCTGAAGGTTCAGAACAAATTCCCCCAAGATTGTTGTGGTGAATGTTCTGGCCCAGACAACCACGTATGTCCTTCCATATCACTGTTGCAGTATTTTTCACAAGATGGGATCTCCTGCCAAGGATAGCCCAATGTCTGGACAATATACCAAAGCCTTTAGAGCTTGTATGCACTATTTGTCAAATGCATGCTTCCCATGCAAAACATAGGGCTTAAAGGTGACATACAGATGCAGTTACCCAGAACTACTTGGTCGCCAATCTGAATGCTCTTTTGCTGTGCTGAATTCCTAGCCATCAGATAAGTGCCACACTGAGATCTTTTTTCCCTTTTCTTTTGGTTATCTAGAGTTCATTTTATACAAGAAGGGAAAATGTCAGTGTGGGAGGTAGATTCCCCATAAGGACCATCACAGTGTCTTTTTTTTGCCTGGGCGCTTCTCACAACTGTATGCCCAGTAGCATTTGTGCCTAAGACTCAGACATTAGTTGTCTTCCCTGGCCATTTATTTCAAGAACAAGGAGACAAACTCCTAGCCCAGGGTAGCATGGCAGAATCTTCTAACCTCAAGGTACCATTAAGTAAGAAGGTGGCCAAGAAATCTCAGATGGATTCTTTGGCTGTCCAGCCTCCACCAGACATTTTTCTAGAAGCGAGAGAGCTCTGTAGGCTGTCTGGTGTCTACATTGGATTCCTCTGCTATGACCCTGTTGGAGGCTGGCATGGATCCTTCCTTTTGTACATCCCTGTGAAGCTTTGCATGCATCTGCTCTGGATGTCAAAGGAGAACTGGGGTTGATGATCTCAGACAGCCCTAGAGGGATTCCTCAGAGTCTGGCCAGGGAAGAGGTTCCAGGTACTCATATTAAATCTTATCAAGGGTCGGTACCACTGGTGTTTGTTAGGGCTGACATTCATACTTCTGTAAAGATCCTCAGCGGCAATGGGGGCCTATTTAATGCCTTAATGGCCATGATGCCTCTTCGGGGGGGTCTGTGCCTACTCCCCCTTGGACTAACTCCTTTCCAATGGACTGTGGAACCCAATTCCTCAGATGTGGATTCAGAATCTGATGATGGATCCTTGTCTTACTCTTTCCATATGCCTTCACTTTTTGGCTAATGGATCTGATGAAGAAGAGTCCATAAGTTCTGAGTCTCCTTTTGAGGAACTGTCTTTTGGAGACATTATAGCTAGAATGACAGAATACTTTAAGCATCATTTAACCATGATTCTTCTCAAGTGGCTGATGACCAGAAGTAGTACTAGGATCTGCTTCAGGTGGACACTCCTAAACTTTCTGCTTTACCTCCTGTTGTGGCTGCTTTGTTAGACATCTTTATAGCTGCTTCTCAGCCTCCTGCTCCAAAGAAGCCTACCAGGTTCTATAAGGTTCCTGAGGATCAGCAATTCTTATTTAAGTGTCCTTCTGCTGACCCTCCTGTGGTGTTAGTCTCCTCTGATGAGCCTAAACTTTTGCCTTCAGATAAGGATACTAGGGCAATAGAAAGAATTGGTAAGAAGGTTTATACTGCTTCTACTTTGACCTCTCGGGCCATTACCAGACCCACATGACCAGATATGCTCTGGCCTTGATTGCCCAGGCTTGTCAGGTTATTTCTGACCACTCTGATTCTGAAGCAAACTCTTCTGCTCCATATAATTTAGGTAATAACTCACAGGTAGTGCTGCTAATGCCTCTTCCAGAGCAGCCACATTTGGGTCTGTCATGAGGTGTTATTCTTAGATTCACCTGTGGTCTTTACTTGAAGACATTAAGGCCAAGTTGCTGAATATTCCTTTGGATAATAAAAATCTCTTTGTGACTGCTGTTGCTGATATGTCTCTTCAGAAAAACACTAACGTTTTGCAGGACCTTAAGCATATGTTTCCCCAAGTTCCAGAGAAAATATCCTACTAGGTCTGCTTTTGTTTACAGGCAGCCTTGTCAGGCTACTAAATGTCAGGGTGGTAGGTAAGCTCCTCCTGCTCAGTCTGCTTTATCTGACAAGCTGGTTTTTCTTTGATATCTTGACCCCCTACCCCTTGGTCAGATTTCTTTGACTCTTGGGCTCTCCCTTTGTCTTCCAAACTGGCATATCATCACCTCAGATTCTTGGGTTCTATCATCCATTAGTGTTACTTCTCTTCTTCCTTTTTCAGGTGTTACCCAAACTCATTTGGAACAAATTCCTCACATCTCAGAGGTCCTTGGGTCCCTGTTGAAGATCTATGCTGCATCTCTCCTTGCTCAACACCTTTCACAAGGTTCTTTCTTTTCAGATGTTTTCTCTTCAAACCCCATTTCCTCTTGCACTATCCCAGGCTTTTCTGGTGTCCTTGGATCTGAAGAATGCTTAACTTCGTATTACTAGTCACCCTCTTTTCAGGAATGTTTCTCAGTTTCATCCTGTCATTTTCAGTTCTCTGCTTTACCCTTTGGCCTCTCTACTGCCAGAAGCATAGTCACAAAATGCCTAGCTCTGGAGATTGCCTTTTTCAGGCTCCAAGGCATCCAGATTTTTCCTTGTCTAGATGACTTGTTGCGTCAGTCAACTTCTCCCAGTTGCCTGTTACAGTTCACCATCTCTCTCTTCCAAAGTCTAGAGTTCACTATCAACTTTCAGAGGTCTGGTCTGACTCCCTCTCAGGATCATGTGCATCTGGGGTTACTGTATTCAGACAGTGCCAATGTTGGCTTCTCTTTCACCTCCAAAAGTTCTATCCTTGACAACTTTCTTTCAGTCTCTTCTTCCTCTGCCTGCTATCCCAGCCAGAGTGTTTTTTTTGAGGCCCAGGATTCATGGCCTCTTGTATTCTAATGCTCCCTCCTGCCAGACTGCATATGCAGAAGCTTCAGTGGTACCTCAATTCAGTTTGGCTTCATCATTGCCAGGTAATTTGAGTGCTGGATTCAGTAACTTTCCCTCAACCCAGGCCAATCCTTTTAGCCTCTGTCTGTTCCTGTGGTCAGCTGAAAGTTCAAGGTCTTTGACCCTCCTCATCAGAAGTCAGACCATATCCACATCAAAGAGATGACAGCTCTGGATTCCCTTCAGGCTTTTCACTCCAGGCCCTCTGAAGGTTTACATGGACAGCAACACAGTGATGTGGTATGTCAACAAGCAAGGGTGCACTTTCTCTGCAGGTTGGTTCTGGCTGTCAGTTATCAGTGAATTTTTAAGGGAGTGTATATTCTCTCAGAGCACAATCTAGTGCCAGATACCGTGAGCAGTTTCAAAACACAGGCTCATGAATGGATGCTTCAAAGAGATGAGTTCCTGGACATAGTCCATTGGTGGGGTATTCCTTAGGTAGATCTTTTTTCTCCCCTCTGAACAGGCAGCTCCCACTTTTCTGTTCCAGAGTGCCATACCATCTGGCATGGAAGGCAGATGTTTCTGTATGCCTCCCCCTTCTTCCAAGAGTCCTGCAGAAGATTCAGCTTAATGCCCCAAAAATCCTGTTCATGACTCCTTTTTAGCCAAATAGCACTGGTTCATCCTCTTAATGTATCTGGCCAGAGGAAATCATCACAAGTGACCTCCTCACACAGGACAAGGGGTCACTCATCCACTCTTCAACTGACACTGTGGGTGATAGGGTTTTTATCCCTTTTAAGCACCTCTTTTCTGAGGATATGGTCAGGGTTTTACAGGAGGCAAGAAAACATGCAGCCAGAAAGCCTTGTATGTCCAAATGGAAGAGATGTTTTGTCTGGTCCCATGCTCATAGCCAGGACTCTTTCACTGGGGGTCCCTCTGATTTGTGTGAGTTGCTTGGCCTACTTTTCTGTAAAGGCTCAAGTGTCAGCTATTTCTGCCTTTGAATTCTCCTTTGGCTTGAGGTCAAACAGTTTCTTAAAGGTGTCCTGCATCTGAGGACCCCAAGGAAGCCTGCTCCTTCACCTTGGGACCTTAATTTTGTTTTAGGAAAATTAACCCAGGCTCCTTTTCAGCCTGCAGGTTCAGCATCTCTGCAACATTGTACTTGTTCTTACTTATGCTTGAAGGGTTTCTGAGCTTCAGACCTTATGGCGATCCCCTCCTTTTTTGATTTTTCACAGGGACAGGGTGTCCCTTCATCCTCCTCGATATCTAAAACCACTTTTTATTATTTTTTCCATGGCAAATGCCTGTCTACTTCTGTTAGACCTCACTCCACTAAGGCTGCTGCCTCTTCTGGTGCTTTCTTCAAGGGTTTGGACACCAATTCCATCCTTGAAGCTGTTACTTGGTCTTCAGTGCACATATTTACTAAGCAGTATAAACTGGATATGGTTTCTGGAGCCAGACTGGGTTTTGCTCAAGCCATTTGGCATGGGTTTGTTGAGGGCTTCTCCCAGCCTTTCACCACTTAATCTTTTTCTTCAGCTTTTGTACTCTCCCTGCTGTGAAGAATGCTGCAACAGTGATATGGAAAGGAATAGTACAGTTGTGTAAAATCTTACCATAACACTAGATGTCTTTTTCTTCACCATTGCAGTATTCACTCCTTCCAACCCTTTTTTTCTTTTGAGTTTTGTTTTGTCTCCCCTTCTAGTTGAGGGTCTCCCTTTTCCATCTGCATTTCCTCCTCCTGGATGTACATAACCTCTTTTTGTCCTGTGGAGGTTGTTTTCTTCTGAGTCAATTCAGTTCTGGGTAACTACATCACCTTTGTGCCCTACAGCCTGTATGGGGAGCATGAGTGTGATGCACAGCACATACACGATCTAAAGGCTTTGGTATACTGACCGGACATTGGGCTATCCTTGGCAAGAGATTCCTTAGGCAAGGAGTACTGCAACAGTGAAGAAAAGGACATCTACTGTTATAAGACTGTACTTTCTCTCTTCTTTTAGAAATGGCCAGGGGCAATTATCACAAGCATCCTCTCAAACTGGATCTGCTCACACAAGAACAGGGGCATTTGATGCATCCTAACCCTGATCAGCTGCCTGGTCTTGATTCTCTTTAGACACCTGTTACTAACAGACACAAGAAAACCATATATTAGCAAGTTGAAAAGGTTTTCTAGTTGGTGTATGAACATAACCAGCACCCATTTGGAGCTGGTGTTTCTCTAGTTTTACAATATCTGTGTTTGTTACTACCCTATGACTTTTCTTACTTCTCCATAAAAGTTCCATTTATTTATTGGCTATTTCAGCATGTCTGCCCATGGATCCTCCTCATTCAATGCATTATCATGTCAAAATGTTTTTGAAAAGGGTTTTTACATAAGAGTCCTTCATGAAAACTGGTTGCCCCTCATTGGGATCTTAATTTTGTGTTAGAGATGCTAACAGTTGCTTCATTGGGACCAGCTACCCTGGCTGATGTGAGGTTCTTAACATGGAAAAAAGAAGTCATGTCTTACCATAATGTTCCATCTGAGTTGTTGATCTTCTTCCATTCATCACTGATGGGTACGGTTCCGAACCCTCAGAACTGAGTCGGCCAAATGCCAAGCTAGTGTACATCAAACTCTCGAGCCATGCTACTACCCACAATGCCCTTCATCCCATACCTCAGATCGAGTTTGCAGAACCATAGTAGCAACATATATATAAGAAACCGAGGCAGAGGCCATCTCTGCGCAAACACCTTAACACACCAAAATGACCCATAGATCCGCCAGGAGCCTTGGCAGGGGAAGGTGGGAGGGTGTGATGAATGGAAGATCATCATCAACTCAGAACATTATGGTAAGACATAACTTCTTTATTTGAAGTTGTTAATCTTCTTACAATCCTCATTGATGGGAACGAGTCTCTAGCTACTACAGAATCTGGGTGGTCCTCATGGAAGAACATTCTGGGGAACCATAGAGCCAAAGGCAGCTCTACCCCTGGAGATCAGATCCAATTTGTAATGCTTGATAAAGGTATGGGGTTTAGCCCAGGTGGCAGCTGTACAAATATCATCCATGGAAGCCCTAGCATGAAAGGCGACAGAAGCAGCCACAGCTCTAGTGGAATGAGGTTTAATGCGGCCAGGAGCTGATTCCTCCTCCAGAGAGTAAACAAAGGAGATGCAATCCCTAAGCCATTTAGACAAGGTAACCTTATACACTGCTGATCCCTTTCTAGAGCCCGCAAAGGCAACAAAAAGCTGATCTTTCGAAAAGACTTTGTCCTGTCCAAATAAAACCGCAACCGTCTGTGGACATCCAAGGAATGAAGACAGTATTCCCCTTTGTTGGTATAATTAGGGAAAAACACGGGCAACTCAACGGACTGATAAATAGAGAATTCCAAAACCACCTTGGGTAAGAAAGTGGGATTGGTGCAAAGTGATACTCTATCCTTATGGAAAATCAAATAAGGACTCAATGCATAATGCTTGCAGCTCTGATACACGTCTGGCTGAAGTAACCGCCACCAGAAGCAAGGTCTTCTAGGACAGAAACTTCACATCACAGGTTGCAGCTGACTTGAAGGGAGGTAGAGTCAAAGTTTGAAGCACCCTAGACAGATTCCATGATTCCACATGTTGCCTAATGGGCTAGAATGAAAAATCCCTTTCAAGAAAATCTTACACAGACAGGAAGAGATAACAGGAATTCCATCTGAACCATCATGGAAATTGGAGATGGCAGCTAGATGCACCTGAATTGTGGATGCAGATGACCCGTTAAGGAAAAGCTCAGTCAGGTATTGAAGAACCATAGCTACTGGAACAGAAACAAGATCCAGAGACAGCTCTTGTGCCCACAAGGAAAAATGTTTCCTCTTGTCTTTATAAAGTTTTCTGGTAGGAGGTTTGTGGGAGACCAAAATAATATTCTGTACTGGAGAAGAAAGTGACTCAAGCCTGGCTACTAACAGAAGCAACCAAGCTGTCAGTTTGAGAGTGGCCAGATTTGGAGACAACAACTCTTGGGGGGGAGAGATGAGATCCTGATGGAAGTCTAGAATCCAAGGGGATCGGAGCAGGTGTGACTGAAGGATGGGGAACCAAACCTGATGAGGCCAGAATGGGGCAATGAGAATCATTCTGCTTCTCAACCGAGTAGCTTTCCTTAAGACCAAGGGTAAAAAGGGGATGGGAGGATAAGCGTACAGGAGACCCGTGGTCCAATCAAGAGTCAGAGCATCTCTTGGGGGCTCCCCCTTTGGAGGAAAGAGGGCAAAGTAGCTGCTGCACTTCGCATTGGAGGGGGAGGCAAACAGATCGCAGCAAGGCCGGCCCCAGCGGCTGAAAGTTTCCTGCACCGCTTCCAGGTTGAGAGACCATTCGTGAGGAAGCAGGATGCATCTGCTCAGACTGCCCACAGTCACGTTGGAACTCCCCGGGATTTGTGTAGCAATCAGGAAACGGTTGGTAGCTATCACCCACTGCCAAATTCTCATGGCTTTGCAGCAAAGGGGGTAAGATTTGGTCCCTCCCTGCTTGTTGATGTACTAGACCACAGATGTTGTCGGACTGGATAGCAATCGGTCCTAGAGGAAGAAGAGCATGGAGAGCTTGTAACACCAGTACCACAGCTCTGAGCTCTAGAACATTGATGTGTAAATCGACTTCTAGAGGAGACCACATGCCTTGAACAGATCTTCCCTGTAAATGCCCCCCCCCACCCCATCAGGAAAGCATCTGTAGTCACCGTGGCACTGGGCTGAAGAGGTTGAAAGGGTCAACACCAAAGACTTTCATCCATTCTCATCCACCAATGGAGATCCTGCTTGCAAAGATCGGTGATGAGGATTAGTGCGTTCAAGGGATGATGATTGTGTATCCATTGAGTTTGAAAAAGCCACTGTAACAGGCACATATGAAGCCTGGCCAATGGAACAATGGGAATGGCTGCCATCATGGAACCCAGAGCCTGCAAAACTTCCCTTGCAGACACTTCCCTGCGGTCGAGTATCAATTACACTTGTGTTCTCAGTCTTAAGAGCCTGTGATGAGGAAGAGATATTAGGCCAAGCTGAGTGTTGAACATTAGTCCCTATGAATTCCAATTGTTGTGAGGGCTGAAGGTTTGATTTTTCCAAAATGATAGTAATACTCACAGACTCCACCAGGGACAGAGTGTGTCGCAGGGCCCTGGGCAGTAGATGCTCAGTGGGGGGTAGAGAGGAGCCAATCATCCAGATAAGGAAACACCTGGAATCCGTGCAGTCTCAAGTGAGCTGTCACCACTGCTAGACATTTTGTGAACACTCTGGGGGCCATCAAGAGACCGAAAGGCAGGGCTCCAAATTGAAAATGATTGGCTCCCAGCCGGAAATGCAAAAGCCTCCTGGAGCGTTTGTCCATTTTGATGTGGTAATATGCATCCCGGAGATCTAGAGAGCACATCCACACACCCTCTCGAAGGCATGGAAGGATGGATTGAATAGTGACCATGCAGAACTTGGTCTGTATAATTGACTCATTCAAATGACTGAGATCCAGAATGGGCCTCCAGTCCCCCATCTTTTTTGGCACCAAAAAGAGTCTGGAGTAGAACTCTAATCTGCATTGATCTGGGGGAACCTTTTGGATGACTCACTTTAGAACAAGCTTCTTAATTTCGGAAGCTGCCTCCTCCCTTTGACTGGGTGGAATGTCGGGAAGGGAGAATTGAGGTCTTGGAAAGGATTTGAGGGGAATGTGATGGCCTCTGGTGATAACTCACTGCACCCATAGATCATCGGTAATGGAGGACCAGGCTGCTTGGTACAGAGAGAAACGTGCCCTGACTGCTTCTACAGGAAAGCTATCAGGCAATGCTTCAGGAGCACTGATAGGGCCTACCAGAGAAAGAATCTCTGGAGCCCTGATTCCGGTAACCCCCTCTGCCCCTAAAGGGATGTCTTCCACCGTCAGACCCTCCTCTGCCTCTGGAGGAGTCCTCACCATGTGTGTCACAAAAGAAACCTTGCGACTTCTTGTGCCACAACTTTCCACTCCTCTGATTCCTGGAGAAGGAGCGCTGAGGTTTGAAGAAGCACAGGCCCATGGCAGACAAGGTCTTTTTGTCCTGCTCGTACCTGGCCAAAGTATCCTTGAACTTAGAACCAAAGAGCGAGGAGGGCTCAATAGGGGCATTCAAAAAGGAAGACTTGAAGGAATCCGGTAAGTCAGAAATGTGCATCCAGGCATGACATCGGACAACCACGCCAGCACCTGCTGCTCTAGCTGCCCCTTTGGTTGCGTGGGAGAGCAACCTCATGGAGGAATTCGAAATCGCTTCAAGGGTGGCAAGTTGGGAGGCCACTTTGTCACGTACTCCATCAGACACTTGAGCCGCGAGGCTACCAGAGAGTTCGGAAATAAGGTCTCTCTGGAGTCTCGTAAAGTGTGCCAAGAAATTCAGTGAACACACAGCAAAGGTCGCTGCAGCAAAGACTCGCTTCCCTAGCCTGTTCACCGCCCGGGACTCCCTGTTGGGTGGATGAACAGCCGGACTCTCTTCTGCAAAGTCCTTCTTTGTGGCCGCTGCCGCTGCCACCACCACAGCATCTACTGGCAAGCCTTTCAACCAATGGGGTTGATCCTCTGGAGGAGAGAGTACTTTGTCTGATCTCCTGGGGATAGCTTCTACTGAATCCAGACTCTTCCATACATGCTGCACAATGAATTTGACCAACTCATCTGCAAGAGGGGTCACCCAGGATGTAGTGGGCTGGGAACAGAAAGCTTGTAAGAATATGGATTCCTCCGGGGAAGGGGTGGAAGATTTTCCGTCACCTCGCTGACTCAATCTCCAAGATGTCCCCAAAGGAAACATCAGGGGGTGATCTAGGGGAACCCTCCCCATCATCGTAATCCATATCCTCAGTAAGGGACTCTTCAGGAAAGTCCATGTGTTTTCGTTTGCACACACTCTTTCGAGGGGGCTCTTCGGTGGGAATGTCCGAAGAAGCCTCGGAAAGGGTGGTGCTTTGGATTAGTGGTCCCCTGCAAAGGGCTGACTATGGCTGAGTAAGAGGGGGAACCAAAGGCGAAGCTGAAGGAGGAAGATTGCTAGCCGCCAGCGCCCTCTCCATAATTCAGAAGGCGGGCCCACCTGAAGAGGGATGGGAGCCCGGAACTGAAGAGGACTGAATTGGATCCGGGGGTCACACCTTGCTCCGAATGGCCCACCTCCAAGACTGACATTTGAGAAGGGTTCAGTGTGGAAATAACTCTCGGATCTGAGACAGGAACTGAGAAGGTCATCAGTGCCTGGGCCGGAACCGAATATTCCACCCCCGAAGCAAGGGGTTGAGTAAGGTGAGCTGCCATCGGAACTGAAGCCCACCAGGACTTAGATGCTTCAGGCATCAAAGCAGTTGGCACCGAAGGAAGGGGTCCCATTGAAAGCAATGGGCAAGGGGGCCTTAGAACCAAAAGATCCCCATTAGGAGAATACAAAGAAGTCAAAGGATGAAAAATCCCAACACCTGGAGTGGAACTGGGTCTGGAGATTCCTCTTGCATTCAATACCTGATCCACGAGCTGAACAATGTCTATTTCAGACACACTCCTGGCAGACCTAATCGATATCCCGGAAGGGGATTCAGGCCTGTCCAGAAAAGGACTGTAGGGTTGCCCAGCAAAGGGTCCACATTAGACGAATACCTGGTCCGTGGTTATGAACTCAATGGAACCAAGGATTCTGATTTGAATTGTGTAAATGGTAAAGTCGGCACCGAGAGGGAACTCGGAGCCGAAGTCACAATCGGGGTAGTAGTCAAAATCAGATCTGAGGTCGTTGGAGTCGGAGCCTGTAAAGGCGAGGTCGGTGCCGAAGTGTCCTGAATCAGACCGGTTGCAACTGAAGAAATCAGCCAGCACCGACAATTCAGACTTCCCAAAACTGTGCTAGGTGCCAAAATCAGTGGCACCGAGACAGCGAGTCGATGCTCGGAAGAAGATCTACCAGTCTTAGATCGATGATTTTTGCCCCTATCTCTAGCCGGTGAAGAAGGGTCTGAGTGGGGGCACTTCTTATCCTTGCCTGGAGGGGTTGAGACCACCGCAGAAATAACATCTGAGAAAGGAGAGGAAAGCAATCCTTTCAAAATCAACTTGTTGCGCTGTTCATTCAACGTCCGTTGACTAAAACTTGCACAAATATCACATGGGGGAGTTGCAGAAAGAGGAGAGATGCCCAAACAATAAATGCATTTAAAATGCAAGTCACTGTTAGGTAATTTACCACTGCACAGGGTGCAAAGTTTAAAACCTGAAGTACCCTTTTTCTCAGACATACTAACACTCGCTCAAACAGAGAAAGGAAGGAGATAGAGAGCCAGACTACCAGCAATGGTATGAAGAGTTACCACGAGGGTGGTAAAAAGTAAGGAAAGGCCAGACTACCAGCAATGGTATGAAGAGTTACCACGAGGGTGGTAAAAAGTAAGGAAAGGCCAGACTACCAGCAATGGTATAAAGAGTTACGAGAAAGGCCAGACTACCAGCAATGGTATGACGACTTACCACGAGGGTGGTGATAAGTAAGGAAAGGCCAGACTACCAGCAATGGTATGAAGAGTTACCATGAGGGTGGTGATAAGTAAGGAAAGGCCAGACTACCAGCAATGGTATGAAGAGTTACCACGAGGGTGGTAAAAAGTAAGGAAAGGCCAGACTACCAGCAATGGTATGAAGAGTTACCACGAGAAAGGCCAGACTACCAGCAATGGTATGAAGAGTTACCACGAGGGGGGTAAAAAGTAAGGAAAGGCCAGACTACCAGCAATGGTATGAAGAGTTACCATGAGGGGGGTAAAAAGTAAGGAAAGGCCAGACTACCAGCAATGGTATGAAGAGTTACCACGAGGGGGGTAAAAGTAAGGAAAGGCCAGACTACCAGCAATGGTATGAAGAGTTACCACGAGGGGGGTAAAAGTAAGGAAAGGCCAGACTACCAGCAATGGTATGAAGAGTTACCACGAGGGGGGTAAAAGTAAGGAAAGGCCAGACTACCAGCAATGGTATGAAGAGTTACCACGAGGGGGGTAAAAGTAAGGAAAGGCCAGACTACCAGCAATGGTATGAAGAGTTACCACGAGGGGGGTAAAAGTAAGGAAAGGCCAGACTACCAGCAATGGTATGAAGAGTTACCACGAGGGTGGTAAAAAGTAAGGAAAGGCCAGACTACCAGCAATGGTATGAAGAGTTACCACGAGGGTGGTAAAAGGTAAGGAAAGGCCAGACTACCAGCAATGGTATGAAGAGTTACCACGAGGGTGGTAAAAGGTAAGGAAAGGCCAGACTACCAGCAATGGTATGAAGAGTTACCACGAGGGTGGTAAAAAGTAAGGAAAGGCCAGACTACCAGCAATGGTATGAAGAGTTACCATGAGGGGGTAAAAGTAAGGAAAGGCCAGACTACCAGCAATGGTATGAAGAGTTACCACGAGGGTGGTAAAAAGTAAGGAAAGGCCAGACTACCAGCAATGGTATGAAGAGTTACCATGAGGGGGGTAAAAGTAAGGAAAGACCAGACTCCCAGCAATGGTATGAAGAGTTACCATGAGGGGGGTAAAAGTAAGGAAAGGCCAGAAAATACCAACAACAGTAAGAAAAGGGATCCCTGTGGGTAGAGCTAGACTATAAGAAGACACTATAAGAAACATTATGGAAGAAATACAAGTCTGAATAATTCAAAACTACTTAGATGGAGAGCTCGGTGAAAACACTGCTATATGGCTGCATGGCAAACGAGATCTGAGGTATGAGATGAAGGGCATTGTGGGTAGCAGCGTGGCTCAAGAGTTTGGTGTATGCTAGCTTGGCATTTGGCCGATTCGGTTCCGAGGGTTTGGAACTATACCCATCAGTGAGGAATAGAAGAAGATTAACAAATTCAGATCCAGCTTTACTCACTACTCTGACCTCTGCAAGAAGAGCATCTCAGTTGCAAGCTGTTACAGTGAGTTAACTGTTTACCATGTTGAGAGTAACAAAAAGATATGCAATTGAAAATCCATTTAGAGATGATCTGCTTTCCCTCCACAAAGGCAGCTGTTCTGACTGTTTTGGAAGTTACTTCTGTGGATGTAAAATTTTAGTTGCCTATGCTTGTTTTCTCCCTTGTTTTGGGAAGAAGCCAGCAAGCTATATATTTCCTGGTTTAATGGAGGGATTAGCTTTCAATGTTTTTCTCTCTCTGTGCAAGGTTAGGAATGTCTCCTTTTGCAGCAGGTCTTCAGCTCTAAAATACACCTTGCTGAGGTAATTGCTAGCAGAAGGTCTGTTTTTCTATGGTAGTAGTTTAATGCAGGGCTAAAGACACTGGCTCAAATAGTGGCAGTGTACATTTTTCAAGCATGAATTTTAGGTCACAGGAGAGTGGAGATTCCTGTCTGGGTGGCCTGAGGTATATTATCACCTTCAGGAATTGTTTCATGTAGGAGGTGTGACAAAGGGAAGCAAGTGGAGGTGACAGAAGCATGGACACCAATGCTGGAATAAGGTAATTCCTTGCATGAAGAGGAGAGATATATTCAAGTATGCTAGAATCTCCTTGTGTTCTGCCTGAGTGTGCTTCTCAAACAATCTGGAAATATAGAGCTGATAAGTATTTTTGTGGCACTTTTTAACTGTTCAAAGTTCTGCACTGTCTTAATTTTTGCTTGACTGAATTATTCCTATATTTGCTGGCATTGTTTTCTGATCTGAAACTGGTTTTCTCCCACTCTATTCCTGTGGTATTCTTAAACTTGGTAAAACTGATCCAACAGCTTTTGTGTTATCTGATTGTTTCAAGGCTTGCTGGTATAAAAATAGTACCAGTTTGTAAATTCCTGCATACCACTGCTAGAATCTCCTTGTGTTCTGAGTGAGAGTGCTTCTCAAACAATATGGAAATATAAAGCTGATAAGCATAATTTTTGGCACTGATTAACTGTTCAGAGTTCTAAACTCTTAATTTTTGCTTGACTGAATTATTTCTGTATTTGCTGACATTGTTTTCTGATCTGTTCTGGTGGCTTTTGCAGCTGCCTGCCCCTACTGTAAATTTGATCTGGGACACTCCTCTCAGTCCCATCTCTTTAGCTCATTCTACCTAATACAGAGATAATTTGGGAAGGTCAAACCCCTTAGTCCCTTAACCTTGAATTATATACTGTTCCTGTTCTCTCCCTTAGGGGCACGTTATTCAGCTGCTTATATTCTTCTGATTTGTGATCTGATGTTGTTAATCATCTTTCCATTCATCACTGTTGGGTTCGGTTCCGAGCCCTCAGAACCAAGTTGGCCTTTTTACCAACCTCACGCCAGCCAAAAAAGCTCTTGAGCTAAGTCTCTACCTAGAATGCCCTTCTCCCTGTTACCTCAGATCTCATTTGCCCCATAGCTGTAAAGCCATGTTTCAGCCGACCGCTCAGCTAAGTGAAATTTTGATATTTGTGTGAAAAAGTTTGGATATTTTCATATTTTATTTAGCAATTAGTATTTCTAGTGTCTTTTCTTCTGCTTAATCTTGCTATTTTCCCCCTACCCATTGTTACCGTTGGCAAACTTTCAAGTACCATTGTTGGTACAGCCTTCCTCCCTTACCTTCGTGGTATTTTTTCAATACTGTACTTGGTTTTGTCTCTCCTGTTTAACCTTCTAGCTTTGTCTTTTATTCAGGACAGTTGGCTTGTGGTGTACTTGTCTATCAAGATGTCGGATAAGAAGGGTACTTCAGGTTTTAAGCATTGTTCTTCATGTAAGGGCAAGTTACCTAACAGTGATTCTCATGATGACTGTGTATACTGCTTGGGAGTGTCCCACCTTTCGGTGCAGCCTCCATGTGACATTTATCAGAGTTTCAGTCAATCCACTCAATGAGCACAAAAATAAACTTATTCTGAAAGGGTTACTTAAGTCTCCCTTCTCGGAGGCCATTTCCACGATGGAAGTCTCACCCCCTCCTTCTAAGGACAAAAAGAGATACCACTCTGTTCCTTCTTCACCATCGGGTGATCAGAGCAAGCCTGAGAAATCCAAGGTCCCAAAGTTACCTTTGGAGCACAAATCTGCCTCTTCCAACTCTGACCATCTCAAAACCTTCTACACAGGTGCCTGTTTCTGCACCAGTTCGGTCTCTGGTACCAATCATAGACCTTACTTCACCTATTCAACTTCGGCACCTGTAGCCACATCAGCTCAGGCCACACCGACCAAGTCATTAGTTTCTATTTTGGAACTGACCGTTTCGGCTCAGAGTGCCACTTCAGCACTGAGCGTTGTACCAACCTCACTGGACTTGACCCCTTTTACTTCCAGTCTCAAAATTATTGAATTCAGTGCCAGGAGACCTTGCACCACAGACCCGATACTCCCCTTAGCCCCTTCCTTGAATGTCCTGACTCTCCATCCGGAGTATCCACTAGATCCACCAGGAGCCTTTTGGAACACGATGTGGTGCATCTTGTAGATCAGCTGTTGCCAGGGGGAATCCCCTCTTTCTCTAAGACCAATCCTTCTACAAGAGTTGGGTTGTCTTATCCACGAACTCCATCTTACACTCTTCCTTCGACCATCTTGGTTCCAAAGCCTTCTGCTCTAACATCCTTCTTGGAACCCATCACCTCGGTGCACCTCACTCTGGCTCCAAGTTTGCCCCTTTGGTCTTTGGTTCCCACTGAACCAGTCCTTCCTCAATCTGGGGATTGGGGACAGGCACATTGGTCCAGGGTACGGAGCCGCCTCTCTCCTCATTGCCAATAGTCGTGTCCACACAGATCCTGCTTGAGGCTCCATCCATGGGGGCAGGTTTATCAGAGCGGGGTGTCACCCCACTCCTGAGGTTGTCTTTCTCGGGTCTGGGCTCCCATCCCTCTTCGAGCGGGCCTGCCTTCCACATGATGGAGAGGCCTGTTGCTTCTGGCAGCACTCCTTTGATGTTGGAACCCCAGTTTTCACCCCCTGAGCTACAGCTATCTCAGACCACCCTCAGGACACCAGTCATTAAAGTCGCAGGACATCCCTGTTCAGGGTACCCGCTCTTCTGAGTCCTCCTCAGAGACCCCCCACTGAGGAGCCCCCTCGAAAGAAGACATGCAAGAGGAAGCACATGGACTCCTCCCAGGAGTCCCTAATGGAAAACACAGATGATGGTGAAGGGTCCCCACGGTCACCTCCTAATGTTAAAACAGAGGTGACTGGAAGCCCTCCAACCCATCATCTGAGAAGTCTGTGTTCCTGCAGGTTTTTTGTGCCTGGCCTTCTACCGCTTGGGTGACCCCGCCTGCCGATGAGCTTGGAAGATCCCTGATTCTACTGAGGCCTATCTCTCGGAGACCAGACAAAATTCTTTCCCCTCCCAATAAGCAACAACATTGGTCCAATGGGTTATCAGTTGATGCTATGGTGGTGGCATCATCCAAGAAAAAGAACTTTGAGAAAATTCCCACTGTCCATCCACCCACCCAACAGGGAGTCCTGGGGGGGGTGGACAGACTTGGGAAGTATGCTTTTGCTTCAGGGACCTTTGCTATACGGTCTCTGAATTATTTGGCACATTTTATGATGCTCCAGTGGGACTTTATCTCTGGGATGCTCGCAGGACAGTTGTCTGATGAGGTCGGGGACAAACTGGCCTCACAGCTCGCAAACCTGGAATCAATATCCAACTCATCCATGAGGTTGCTGTCACATGCGACTGAAGGGGTGGCTAGAGCATCGGGTTTGGGCATTATGAGGAGTCATGCCTGGATGTGCATTTGACCTCATGGATCCCTTCAAGTCTTCCTTTCTGAATGCTCCCATCAAAGCTTCATCCCTTTTTGGCTCCAAAGTGAAGGACATGCTAGCCAGGTGCGAGCAAGATGGAAAATCCCTGTCTGCCATAGGCCTATGGTTTTCCAACCCTCAACATACCATCTCCAGGAATCAGAAGAGTGGAAAAATGTGGCATAAGAAATCTCGGGGGTCCTTTCCATGCCGCATGTGGTGTAACAATTCATGAAGATACCCCTATAGAGGCAGGGGGGGGTCCTTGTAACCAAAGCTCCAGGGACTCTTTCTCTGGTCAGCCTTTTCAGTGCTCCTGAGGAGCCGTCTGATTGCTTACCTCTGGAAGCAGTCGGTGGTTGTTTCTCTCTCTGCACCAAGCTGCCTGGCAATCTAGCACCAACGATCATTGGGTGCAGAGCATTATCACCAGAGGTTACACCATTCCCCTTTCTTGTCAGCCAAAATTTCCAAGAAAACTTCTCGACATTCCACCCAGTCAAAGGGAAGAAGCAGCTTCAGTAATTATAAAGCTGTCTCAAAAAAAGCGTCATCTAACCAGTCCCACCAAACCAGCTCTGATCCGGATTTTACTCTAGATTCTTTTTGGTGCCAAAAAAAGAGAGGGGACTGGAGACCCATTTTAGATCTCAGCAGCTTAAACAAGTCTGTCATCCAAACCAAATTCCGGATGGTCACAGTTCAGTCCATTCTTCCCTTTTTGAGAGAAGGTGATTGGATGTGCGCTATAGACCTTCGGGATGCATATTACCACAACAAGGTGGACAAATGCTCTAAGAGTCTGCTTTGCTTCTGGATAGGAGCCAGTCATATCAATTCTGTGCCCTGCCGTTTGGCCTCTCTACAGCCCCCAGTGTGTTCATGAAATGCATGGCAGTGGTAACAGCTCACCTGAGACTAAAAGGATTCTGGGTAGTTTCATATCTGGATAACTGGCTCCTTACCGACCCAACTGAGCATCATCTGGTAACAGCACTGCATTACTGTCTCTCTGGCAAAATTGTTGGGAATAATGATACATTGGGAGAAATCAAACCTTATCCCTACACAGCAAATAGAGTTCATTGCAGCAGTGTTCAATACTCAGTCCTGTCTAGTATCACTTCCAATTTACAGACGTTCATCGATTGAGGAGTCAACTCCGGGTGATACTCTCTCAAACTAAAGTCTCTGCAAGGGAAATTCTTAAGGCCCTATGTTCTATGCCAGCATCAACCCCAATAGTGCCTCTAGCAAAGCATAAGCAGATTCTGCAATGGCTCCTTCTCTGTCAATGGTTCCCAAACTATCACCCCCTCAATTACCAGATTCGAATAACCAACTCCTACAAACAGGACCTGGTTTGGTGGATTAGGCCAAACGTAGATCTTTGGAGTCTTCCATTTCAACCTCCTCAGCTCACAGCCATTGTGACCATGGATGCTTCCCTGATCAGGTGGGGGGGGGCCATTTCCAGGGAAAGAGTGTCCAAGGCACATAGTCCACCTCAGAGGCCCACCAGCATATCAATGTTCTGGAACTGAGAGCTGTGCTGTTAGTGTTGCAGGCCTTCCATTTGGCTCTCCCATTTGGGACAACTGCAATTCAATCAGACAATATGTCAGTGGTCTGGTATATCAACAAGCAAGGAGGAACCAAATCCTACCCCCTGTGTTGAGAAGCCATGAGAATTTGGCAGTGGGCGATAGCGTCCAAACACTTTCTGACAGCATCGCATATCCCAGAGACCTCCATGACTGCAGACAAACTGAGCAGATAAATCCTCATGCCTCACAAGTGGTCCCTCAACCCAGAGGTGGTGTCAGCAATCTTCAGCCACTGGGCCAGCCCTGCTGCGATATTTTTGCCTCCCCATCAAACACCAAGTGCAGCAGCTATTTCGCCCTACGTCCCCCAGAGGGGGAGTCACCGAGGGATGCTCTGATCCATGACTGGTCCATGGGACTTCTTTACACTTATCCTCCCATCCCTCTGACCTCACAATTTCTAAAGAAAGCTGTTTGGTTGAGAGGCAAGGTGATCCTTATAGCCCCATTCTGGCCTCAACAAGTTTGGTTCCCCTTCCTTCAGCCTCACTTAGTATACCCGCCATGGATTCTGGACCCGATACCAGATATTACTCACCCCCAAGGGTTGAGTCAACCAAATCTGTCCAGTCTCAAGCTGACAGCTTGGTTTCTCCACTTCCACTAGTAGTGAGGCAAGCTAATCTCTCCTCAAATGTTCGAGACATCATTCTGGCTGCTCATAAACCATCGACCAGAAGACTATATCAAGATAAATGGAAAAGATTCTCGTCCAAGGATAACATGCTAGACCCATATTCAGCTCCAGTTTCTGCAGTGCTTCAATATTTGGCTAAGTTTTTTGATAATGGAGCCTCTGCCTCTACCGTATGAGTACAGCTGGTGGCAATTTCCACAATGGTATAGATGGCACCCCTTTTATCTCCCTATGCATTTGCAAGGCTTTTCTCAAGGGGACTTCTCATATTAGGCCTCCTATCAGACAGCTCGTGGAACCATGGAATCTCACTCTAGTCCTTCAGTCTTTGACTCAGAAAACTTTCGAACCTGCTGCAAAGTATGACCTAAAGTTTTTGTCTTGGAAATCCTTGTTTTTGGTAGCCATCATATCTGCCAGAAAAGTCTCAGAGCTACAGGCATTGTGTATCAAGAGGCCCTATCTGGTCTTTCATAAAGACAGAGTATCACTTCGGACAAATCCATTCTTTCTCCCCAAAGTTGTTTCTGAATTCTCCATAAAACAGACCATTGACCTACCAGTGTTCTTTCCAAATTTTGCCAATACAGGAGAGTACTGCCTTCATTCTTTAGACGTACATAGAAAATTGAGATTTTATTTAGACAGGACCAAACCTATCAATAAATCTGAACAGCTTTTTGTCTCCTTTTCTGGACCCAGAATGAAAAAGGCCATTTCCAAGGTTACATTATCAAAATGGCAAATGGACTGCATATGTTTCATTTTTTCACTCTGTAATGAATCTATGCCAAAAGTTAAATCTCACTCCACTAGATCTATGGCAACATCTGTAGCTTTCCATTACAGGACTTCCTTGGATGACATCTGTGCAGCAGCCTCATACCTTTATCAGTCATTACAAATTGGTCCAGAGGGAGAGCTACCTTCGGCTCAATGGTTCTCAGGAATGTTCTTCCATAAGGGCTGCCCATGGATGGACCTCAAGGTAGCTTGGGATTCTGTCCCATTGGCGATGAATGGAAAGAAGATTAACAACATCAGATAAAGACGTTCGGTCTTACCATAACATTCCATCTGTGTTGTTCATCTTCTTTCATTCATCACTTCCCGCCCTCCTTCCCCCTCCAAAGGCTCCTGGGGGATGCTTTGGGTCTAAGTGGTGTCCTAGGGTATTTGCACAGAAGTGGCCTCGACTTTACTTCTCTTTCTCTTACAAACTCGATCTGAGGTAACATGGAGAAGGGTATTCTGGGTAGAGACTTAGCTTGAGAGTTTTTTTTGGCTGGCGTGAACTTGGTAAAAAGGCCGACTCGTCTCAGAGGGCTCAGAACAGTACCCATTAGTGATGAATGAAAGAAGACAAACAACACAGATGGAATGTTATGGTAAGACAACTTTTTTCTTTCTACTGGTCTATTACTTCATCTTGCTTTGCTTTTTCCTGCTACTTGCTGCCTGTTCTCTAGTGTTCAACTGCATCTTTTCTGTTGTATTTATTACTGCGTGTTTATAACCTGTCTAAATTGTTATTCTAACCTCTTCACTTTGGTTTAAGCACTTGGGCTTTAGGCCGACCCCATAGTTCTCCCTGGCCTTTCACCCTCCGATTCTGACAAATATGGATGGGCAATTTCCTACAGTTTCTCCTGCCAGTTTGGTTGATATGGGCATCCTGAGACAGTGTAGCAACCGCCTCATGTACACAGACAACCATCTACTACTACCACCTAGGAACACAATCTGTGAGAGATGCAATTAGATTAGGAACCTAGACTCCAAGCTCTCTCCCCCTCAAGGCAGTATATCTGGCACTGAAAAGGTTGTCAACACAATCATTACACCTCAAACACCACCCACACCTACATATGCAGAGGTCCTCCACATAAACATATCCAAGAAAAGTAGACCTCTGAGGCAAAAACACACAATATCCACAGCCCTCCATACCACATACTAGGAATAGTCCACACACCTGTGCCTCACAATCACTAAGGATTCACCATAAACCCAACATATTAGTCATAGGAGACTCCATTGTGAGACACACACATGTACCTCTCACCAGGCTGGATAAGGAGAAAGTCACAGTTAGTTGTCTGTCAGGTGCCAGAATCCACCATATCACACACACAATCAAGTCTCTCAACAACAGGTTCTGTTATGACTCTGTCATAGTCCATGTTGGCCTGAATGACTTGAGACGTACCTCTCTGGACTCTATGAAGAGAGACATGATTGAGCTCACTGATTGTGTCCCAGGCAGGTATGTCCCTAGCCTTAAGCAGCATTCTGCCGTCACTCAGAATGATGCCTCAATACAAACAGAAAATGATTGACTAACAGTTGGCTTAGTTTCTGGTGTCATTTCAGGTGGATCCAGTACCTGACAGCCTGGGAAGATATGATCAACAGACCATGATGCTTTGCCAGAGATGGCCTTCATCTGTCTCACCTGGCCTTCGGGCAAAGGATCTTGTCTCCCCTATAGTGCCTTTTTTAGGAAATGTCATGAGGTTAAAACTAACATAAAAATTTCAACAAAATACAAATTAAAGGTCATGCTGTTAAACACTAGGAGTCTAAACATTAAACTGCACTCACTGCAAGCATTCATAACTCTGGAGAATCCTGACATCTGTGCAGTCATGGAGACCTGGATCAAGGCTGCGGAAAGCATCCCAGCCTTACCTGGTTACTCATCCTATCATACATGCAGACCCCAAACTGTGGGCAGTAAAGCCAAAGGAGGTGGAGTTTCAATATAATATGACACACAGCAGACACTCCAGGTGCAGTTAACCATTGACAAGACCCTTATTCAAATAATAGCTAGCTACCGGCCCCCAAATCTGACTTAAGATGCCCAAATCTGCCTATTTGGACCTGTTCAAATCTATCCAGATTCAACCCTTTACCCTGATCCTGGGTGATTTTCTTCCCAAACATAGACTGGAAGAACTACTCATGCCAGAACACAAATGCCAAGAGATTCCTTGATTTTGTCAATGCAAATGCCTTGGAACAGCTAGTTAATACCCCCACAATATCATCCTCCCTGGTAAGATATGACCACAAAGCAGTCACTTTCAAAGTCACCATCTCCTCCAACCCCCTCTAGCTAGGATCAGACATAAAACAACTTCTCCAAAGTGGATTACAGCCTCCTGAGGGATGGTATAAACAGCTTCACAGCCCCCCCTCTGTACGAACTGGGACCAATATCCAAAGCAGTATATGGGCATTTATATAGATACATGGAATCAGGAATAACCGACAGGACTAAGTCATCCACTGCAAGGAAGAGTAAACCTGTCTGGTGGACATCTAAAATAAACAAACTCTATAACAAAAGGAAAAAATTGCTGTCCAAGACCAAGAAGGAGCAGGTGCCCAAGTGGAAGCAAGGTCTCCTTAGCCTGAACAAGAAAATAAGAGCACTAGTGAAATCCTTCAAAGCAAACCAAGTCCACATTGGCCACATCTACTAGAGACAATCATAAGGCCTTCTTCACATATGTCTGCAACCTCAAAGGAAGCACCCAGATCTGTTCAGAATTGGTGGTCAAGGACACCACATATACAAATGCCATAGATATAGTAAACTTCCTGGCTGACAGATTCAATGAAAACTTTACTCCACTGCCCCCCATTGGTAAATCAGGACATCCCCAGTACCTGGCCCTTCCCCACATATCTAGGGAACAGGTCATCATTGCTCTCTAAAAGGCAAAAAATACAGCCTTCATGGGACCCGATAACATCCCAGGCTGCATCCTGCAGGAACTTGCAGCACCATTAGGCACCCTATTCAACCAAAGCCTGAGTACTGGCTTCATCCCAGCTGAGTGGAGGACAGCTACTGTCATCCCTTTACACAACAGTGGCGCATCCACCAATCCAGGAAGTTATAGACCCATCAGCCTAACTAGCCTGATCTGCATGGCCATGGAATGGATTATCATGGACCTCATTAACAAGGACATTGGCAACCTCCAAACACTTGATCCCACACAGTTTGGCTTAGTCAAGGGGAGGTCGTGTCTGCTAAATTTGGTCAACTTCTTTGAGACAGTCACCAAAGCCATGGAAGAGGGGAAGACTGCGCACACCGGCTACCTTGACCTGGACAAAGCCTTTGACACTATTCCCTACTCCGGCATAATAGATAAATTCTCTCAACTAGGCATCAATCCATATGTTACCAGATGTGTAGCAAACTGACTCACTGACAGAAGCCACCTCAAGCAGTAGACCTGTAACAAAGCAGTGTACCCCAGGGTTCGGTCTTGGGACCTCTGTTATTTGGGATATACTTTTCTGAGGTACAGGCCAAAACCAGTGGGATATGGCTGGCCAAGTTTGCAGATGAATGCAAGCTGGGTGCTGTCATCAATTCCCCTAGTGATGTTGTCCTCCTCTAAGAGGGTCTCACTCAAATGGCTGGTGCCAGAGATATGGCCTCAAGCTGAATACCAAAACATGCATCATCATCATCCCCTTTGGGGAGAGTGATGTCCTCACAAATTATCACATTAATAACAATGTCCTAAGCACTCAATCTGTTGTGAGGGATTTGGGCACCCAGGTTGATGGCAGCCTGATTTTGACCACCATGCTGCTTCTGTGGTACAGAAAGCCTTCTACATGGCCCACCTCATAAGGAAGGTTATCTCATCCAGGGACAAGGAGGTAATAATATCCCTGTATTCTTCCCTTATAAGGCCCATTACTGAATACAATGCACCTTTCGGCATGTACCTCACAAAGCACATGCAGCAGCTGGAGAGACCACAGAGATTCTTTGCCAAGAGAATCCAGGACCTCAAATATTTACCATACAGACAGGATAAAATCCCTATCCCTCTAACTCAGTATCATATAGACTCCTCAGTGGTGACCTCTGTCTGGCATACAAGAAAATCATGGACCCCACCTTGATGGGACTGCTGCATATCCGCAAGTCAGGCTCCACTTGAGTAACCCTCACACATGGCCTCAACCTAGTCTGTGACATTAACCAGACCTGTTGGTGGGACAGATGAGACTCCCCCATCTATGGAATAGACTCCCTCTCCACATCACGCAGAGTACTTCTTTGCCCCTTTTTAAGCGCAAACTGGAAGGGAAACAGTAAATATATCAATGGGGGGCACTGGATGCTGATTTGGCTAAACTCTTGGCTAGGCCTATAAGGGCCTCAGGGGCAATAGCCTAGTAACCTCCTATAATCTGCCTTAGATGGATGAATACCCTTATTTTGGTACAAGATTAAAAACCTTTAACTTTTTGCTACATATGACTTTCTAGCCTCTTTTAGAATGGATGAAACATACTAGGAATAATACTAACTAGGTGGAGTTATTATCCAATCTTCCCGGCTGACAGCTTGAGAGTTTTAAAATTGGGCTGAATTACAGACCCATTAGTAGGTCCATGACTGTTTGAAGTGTTATGGTTTCCCCATGCTGAGAGCTAGAAGGTGGATATGAGAAACATTCTGGCCTGTCTGATCCCACCTTTGGCAGTACCCTGAGGATGAAGGGTGTGTCAGTGAAAAGGCATGGAGAGAAAGAGGTCTGTCCACATCCCTTTCTGTTGGGTTCTCAAGCAGAATTTGCTTAGCCCACCCTTTTCCGGTACTCCCCAGTTGTGCTTCGGGTCTGAAAAGATTTCCTTTTTGACACACAATTGTTAGGGTCCAAAAGGGTTCTGCTAAAAGAATCTGCCAGCAGGCTGTCCTGACTGGGAATGTAAGAGAGTATGGGTACTAGTTTCTGTTGCTAGTCTGCAGAGGGGTATGAATATGTTCCCATATTTCTTTATGTAACACATGGCTGTGGTATTGTCAAAATCTGCACGGGTCCTAGAGAAATTTTGTCTTTAAAAGCTTTCAGTGCCAGATTAACTACCATCATTTCCTTTAAATTGATGTGCTGTTTTCTTTGTTGCCTGGCCCATAGTCCTTGGACTCTGAATTGTTCCAGATGGGACCCCCAAGCCAGGTTGGAAGAGTCTATTAAGGTATAGGCAGTCTCTGGCCAAGTTGAATTGTGGCCCTGGGTTGTTGTCGACTCTTTCCTCCCACCAAAGAATTTTCTTTTTTTTAAACATGGAAGAAGAGACTAGTGTTTCCAAGGCTTGTTGATGCTGTGCCCAAGTGTTTTTCTAACAATCATTGCAACTTCCTTATGTGCAGTTTTGCCAAGGGAATCTATTAGAATGCAAGAAGCCAAGCAGCTCAGGAATTCTCTTACTGTGATGCACTGTTTGGTGCAAAGGGTTTTCAGAGGAAGGTGACCTTGTCTGCTGGAGGGAATGCCTTTTTTAGGACCAAGTCTATGCCATCTGAAAGGTAATCATGGTCCTGGAAAGTTGTGACATCTGAAGGTTGAGTCAGAACATGGTGATTTGCATAGCTGTCAGAGGTTCTGAGGGTGACCTTATCACACTTGAGGGACCTTAACCTTGTCACCACAATAAACAGAACATGCTGGAGGGATAGAATCCTGTCCCAGAGACTTCCCATACTCTGGAACAGACTACCTATCTATGTCAAACAGAGCTCCTCATTAGCACTCTTCAAGAAATCTTGATGATTGAATGGGAAATTCACCCCGGGGATCACTTCTGTGGCTCTGCTCGACAGGGGCATAGGAAAATAATTTTCTTGGGTGGCGAAAGCCAGGGTACATTTTTTGGCTAGGCTTGTATGGGCCCTAGGGCCGATAGCCTAGTACCTACCTATGACCTTGCCTAGATCAGGCAGTTGTCTAAGTACCCATTATGTTCTGCAAGAGGCAATGAGTGGTGCCAGACATTTGGTGAAGAATCGTCCTGCAGCAGACAAGCCAAATGGTAAAGTGCAATACTGCTACAATAGCCCTCCTCAAACCATAGGAATTTCCTGTGTTCTGAGGCAATAGCAACCTGCATGTAACTGCCCTTCAAGTCCAGAGCCACCATCCATGCTCCTGGAAAGATAAGGGGCAGAAGTCTCATAAGGGTAAGCATTTTGAATTTTTGTACCACTAAAAACTTGTTTAGGCTTCAGTAACATAGGGTAGGCCTCCAGGCACTTCTGGGGACTAACAAAAGATAAGAAGCAAACCCTGTGCCCTCATTTTCTGGGGACACTTTGACTGAATCTTTGTAGTAGGGAATTATATAGTTTTGGGGGTGGGGGATTCCACGAAAGGATGGAGTTTTCCAGAATTGGATATCATAGCCATTCCTTATAATATGCATGGCTTGCAGTGGGATTTAGGGCATGGCGAGGGAGGTGCTGCTTGTGGTCATAACTGCTCCCTGGGGAGGGTAGGATCCTTGAATCATTGAGATATTGGTACTCAAACCACTGTCTTTATAACTCTCTCCTTGAACTTTACAGCAGTTAGGACATATGAAAGGGGGCCTCTAAAGCATCAGAAGCTATCCAGTCCTTGGCAGGATACATCCCATATAGCTTAGATACTGCAACAGATCTGATCTAGTGATGAGCATCATGGTAGTAGTAATGAGCTGTGCAACTGGACAACACGAGCATCTTTAACATGGTAGTAGTGATGAGCTGTGCAACTGGACAACATGAGCATCTTTAACATGGTAGCAGTGATGAGCTGTGCAACTGGACAATACGAGCATCTTTAAAATGGTAGTAGTGATGAGCTGTGCAACTGGACAACACAAGGATCTTTAAAATGGTAGTAGTAATGAGCTGTGCAACTGGACAACACGAGCATCTTTAAAATGGTAGTACTGATGAGCTATGCAACTGGACAACACAAGCATCTTTAAAATGGTAGTAGTAATGGGCTAAGCAACTGGACAACACGAGCATCTTTAACATGGTAGTAATGAGCTGTGCAACTGGACAACACGAGCATCTTTAACATGGTAGTAATGAGCTGTGCAACTGGACAACACGAGCATCTTTAACATGGTAGTAGTAATGAGCTAAGTAACTGGACAATGAGCATCTTTAAAATGGTAGTAATGAGCTATACAACTGGACAACATAAGCATCTAACATGGTAGTAGTGATGGGCTGTGCAACTGGACAACACAAGCATCTTTAAAATGGTAGTAGTAATGAGCTGTTCAACTGGTCAATACGAGCATTTTTAAAATGGTAGTAGTAATGAGCTATAAAACTGGACAACACGAGCATCTTTTACATGGTAGTAGTAATGAGCTAAGCAACTGGACAACACCAGCATCTTTAAAATGGTAGTAGTAATAAGCTAATAAACTGGACAACACGAGCATCTTTAACATGGTAGTAGTAATGAGCTATGCAACTGGACAACACAAGCATCTAACATGGTAGTAGTAATGAGCTAAGTAACTGGACAACACGAGCATCTTTAACATGGTAGTAATAATGAGCTAAGCAACTGGACAACACGAGCATCTTTAACATGGTAGTAGTGATGAGCTATGCAACAGGACAACATGAGCATCTAACATGGTAGTAGTGATGAGCTGTGCAACTGGACAACACGAGCATCTTTAACATGGTAGTAGTAATGAGCTGGACAACACAAGGATCTTTAAAATGGTAGTAGTAATGAGCTGTGCAACTGGACAACACGAGCATCTTTAAAATGGTAGTAGTGATGAGCTATGCAACTGGACAACACAAGCATCTTTAAAATGGTAGTAGTAATGAGCTATGTAACTGGACAACACGAACATCTTTTATATGGTAGTAATAATGAGCTAAGCAACTGGACAACACGAGCATCTTTAACATGGTAGTAATAATGAGCTAAGCAACTGGACAACACGAGAATCTTTAACATGGTAGTAGTGATGAGCTGTGCAACTGGACAACATGAGCATCTAACATGGTAGTAGTAATGAGCTGTGCAACTGGACAACACGAGCATCTTTAACATGGTAGTAGTAATGAGCTGTGCAACTGGACAACACAAGCATCTTTAACATGGTAGTAGTAATGAGCTGTGCAACTGGACAACACAATCATCTTTAAAATGGTAGTAGTAATGAGCTAAGCAGCTGGACTACACGAGCATCTTTAAAATGGTAGTAGTGATGAGCTGGACAACACTAGCATCTTTAACATGGTAGTAGTGATGAGCTATGCAACTGGACAACACGAGCATCTTTAAAATGGTAGTAGTAATGAGCTGTGCAACTGGACAACACGAGCATCTTTAAAATGGCAGTAGTGATGAGCTATGCAACTGGACAACACGAGCATCTTTAACATGGTAGTAGTAATGAGCTATGCAACTGGACAACACGAGCGTCTTTAACATGGTAGTAGTAATGAGCTATGCAACTGGACAACATGAGCATCTTTAAAATGGTAGTAGTAATGAGCTATGCAACTGGACAACTTAAGCATCTTTAAAATGGTAGTAGTGATGAGCTAAGCAACTGGACAACATGAGCATCTTTAACATGATAGTAGTGATGAGCTGGACAACACTAGCATCTTTAACATGGTAGTAGTTATGAGCTGTTCCACTGGACAACACGAGCATCTTTAAAATGGTAGTAGTGATGAGCTGGACAACACGAGCATCTTTAAAATGGTAGTAGTAATGAGCTGTGCAACTGGACAACACGAGCATCTTTAAAATGGTAGTAGTGATGAGCTGGGCAACACTAGCATCTTTAACATGGTAGTACTGATGAGCTATGCAACTGGACAACACGAGCATCTTTAAAATGGTAGTAATGATGAGCTGGACAACACTAGCATCTTTAACATGGTAGTAGTAATGAGCTGTGCAACTGGACAACACGAGCATCTTTAAAATGGTAGTAGTGATGAGCTGGACAACACTAGCATTTTTAACATGGTAGTAGTGATGAGCTATGCAACTGGACAACACGAGCATCTTTAACATGGTAGTAGTTATGAGCTGTTCCACTGGACAACACGAGCATCTTTAAAATGGTAGTAGTGATGAGCTGGACAACACGAGCATCTTTAAAATGGTAGTAGTAATGAGCTGTGCAACTGGACAACACGAGCATCTTTAAAATGGTAGTAGTAATGAGCTGTGCAACTGGACAACACGAGCATCTTTAAAATGGTAGTAGTAATGAGCTGTGCAACTGGACAACACAAGCATCTTTAAAATGGTAGTAGTAATGAGCTGTGCAACTGGACGACACGAGCATCTTTAAAATGGTAGTAGTGAAGAGCCGTGCAACTGGACAACATGAGCATCTTTAACATGGTAGTAGTGATGAGCCGTGCAACTGGACAACACAAGCATCTTTAACATGGTAGTAGTGATGAGCTGTGCAACTGGACAACATGAGCATTTTTAAAATGGTAGTAGTAATGAGCTGTGCAACTGGACAACATGAGCATTTTTAAAATGGTAGTAGTAATGACCTGTGCAACTGGACAACACGAGCATCTTTAAAATGGTAGTATTGAGCTAAGCAACTGCACAAAACGAGCATCTATAAAATGGTAGTAGTGATGAGCTAAGCAAATGGACAACACGATCATCTTTAAAATGGTAGTAGTGATAAGCTAAGCAGCTGGACAACACGAGCGTCTTTAAAATGGTAGTAGTAATGAGCTAAGCAGCTGGACTACACGAGCATCTTTAAAATGGTAGTAGTAATGAGCTAAGCAGCTGGACTACACGAGCATCTTTAAAATGGTAGTAGTAATGAGCTAAGCAGCTAGACAACACGAGCATCTTTAAAATGGTAGTAGTAATGAGCTAAGCAGCTGGACTACACGAGCATCTTTAAAATGGTAGTAGTAATGAGCTAAGCAGCTGGACAACATGAGAATCTTTAAAATGGTAGTAGTAATGAGCTAAGCAGCTGGACAACACGAGCATCTTTAAAATGGTAGTAGTAATGAGCTAAGCAGCTGGACTACATGAGCATCTTTAAAATGGCAGTAGTGATGAGCTATGCAACTGGACAATACGAGCATCTTTAAAATGGTAGTAGTAATGAGCTATGCAACTGGACAACACGAGCATCTTTAAAATGGTAGTAGTAATGAGCTGTGCAACTGGACAACACGAGCATCTTTAAAATGGTAGTAGTAATGAGCTGTGCAACTGGACAACACAATCATCTTTAAAATGGTAGTAGTGATGAGCTAAGCAGCTGGACAACACGAGCATCTTTAAAATGGTAGTAGTAATGAGCTAAGCAGCTGGACAACACGAGCATCTTTAAAATGGTAGTAGTAATGAGCTAAGCAGCTGGACTACACGAGCATCTTTAAAATGGTAGTAGTAAAGAGCTAAGCAGCTGGACAACACGAGCATCTTTAAAATGGTAGTAGTGATGAGCTAAGCAAATGGACAACACGATCATCTTTAAAATGGTAGTAGTGATGAGCTAAGCAGCTGGACAACACGATCATCTTTAAAATGGTAGTAGTGATAAGCTAAGCAGCTGCACAACACGAGCGTCTTTAAAATGGTAGTAATGAGCTAAGCAGCTGGACTACACGAGCATCTTTAAAATGGTAGTAGTAATGAGCTAAGCAGCTGGACAACACGAGCGTCTTTAAAATGGTAGTAGTAATGAGCTAAGCAGCTGGACTACACGAGCATCTTTAAAATGGTAGTAATGAGCTAAGCAGCTGGACAACATGAGCATCTTTAAAATGGTAGTAGTAATGAGCTAAGCAGCTGGACAACACAAGCATCTTTAAAATGGTAGTAGTAATGAGCTAAGCAGCTGGACTACATGAGCATCTTTAAAATGGTAGTAGTGATGAGCTATGCAACTGAACAATATGAGCATCTTTAAAATGGTAGTAGTAATGAGCTGTGCAACTGGACAACACGAGCATCTTTAAAATGGTAGTAGTAATGAGCTGTGCAACTGGACAACACAATCATCTTTAAAATGGTAGTAGTGATGAGCTAAGCAGCTGGACAACACGAGCATCTTTAAAATGGTAGTAGTAATGAGCTAAGCAGCTGGACAACACGAGCATCTTTAAAATGGTAGTAGTAATGAGCTAAGCAGCTGGACTACACGAGCATCTTTAAAATGGTAGTAGTAATGAGCTAAGCAGCTGGACAACACGAACATCTTTAAAATGGTAGTAGTGATGAGCTAAGCAAATGGACAACACGATCATCTTTAAAATGGTAGTAGTGATGAGCTAAGCAGCTGGACAACACGATCATCTTTAAAATGGTAGTAGTGATAAGCTAAGCAGCTGGACAACACGAGCGTCTTTAAAATGGTAGTAGTAATGAGCTAAGCAGCTGGACTACACGAGCATCTTTAAAATGGTAGTAGTAATGAGCTAAGCAGCTGGACAACACGAGCGTCTTTAAAATGGTAGTAGTAATGAGCTAAGCAGCTGGACTACACGAGCATCTTTAAAATGGTAGTAGTAATGAGCTAAGCAGCTGGACAACATGAGCATCTTTAAAATGGTAGTAGTAATGAGCTAAGCAGCTGGACTACATGAGCATCTTTAAAATGGTAGTAGTGATGAGCTATGCAACTGGACAATACGAGCATCTTTAAAATGGTAGTAGTAATGAGCTGTGCAACTGGACAACACGAGCATCTTTAAAATGGTAGTAGTAATGAGCTGTGCAACTGGACAACACGAGCATCTTTAAAATGGTAGTAGTAATGAGCTGTGCAACTGGACAACACAATCATCTTTAAAATGGTAGTAGTGATGAGCTAAGCAGCTGGACAACACGAGCATCTTTAAAATGGTAGTAGTAATGAGCTAAGCAGCTGGACAACACGAGCATCTTTAAAATGGTAGTAGTAATGAGCTGTGCAACTGGGCAACACGAGCATCTTTAAAATGGTAGTAGTGATGAGCTAAGCAACTGGACAACACGAGCATCTTTAAAATGGTAGTAGTGATGAGCTAAGCAACTGGACAACACGAGCATCTTTAACATGGTAGTAGTGATGAGCTGTGCAACTGGACAACACGAGCATCTTTAAAATGGTAGTAGTAATGAGCTAAGCAACTGGACAACACGAGCATCTTTAACATGGTAGTAGTAATGAGCTATGCAACTGGACAACACAAGCATCTTTAAAATGGTAGTAGTAATGAGCTAAGCAACTGGACAAGATGAGCATCTTTAAAATGGTAGTAGTAATGAGCTAAGCAACTGGACATGAGCATCTTTAAAATGGTAGTAGTAATGAGCTAAGCAACTGGACAACATGAGCATCTTTAAAATGGTAGTAGTAATGAGCTAAGCAACTGGACAACATGAGCATCTTTAAAATGGTAGTAGTGATGAGCTGTGCAACTGGACAACACGAGCATCTTTAACATGATAGTAGTAATGAGCTGTGCAACTGGACAACACGAGCATCTTTAAAATGGTAGTAGTGATGAGCTGGACAACACTAGCATCTTTAACATGGTAGTAGTGATGAGCTATGCAACTGGACAACACGAGCATCTTTAAAATGGTAGTAGTAATGAGCTTTGCAACTGGACAACACGAGCATCTTTAAAATGGCAGTAGTGATGAGCTATGCAACTGGACAACACGAGCATCTTTAACATGGTAGTAGTAATGAGCTAAGCAACTGGACAACACGAGCGTCTTTAACATGGTAGTAGTAATGAGCTATGCAACTGGACAACATGAGCATCTTTAAAATGGTAGTAGTGATGAGCTAAGCAACTGGACAACACGAGCATCTTTAACATGGTAGTAGTGATGAGCTGGACAACACTAGCATCTTTAACATGGTAGTAGTTATGAGCTGTTCCACTGGACAACACGAGCATCTTTAAAATGGTAGTAGTGATGAGCTGGACAACACGAGCATCTTTAAAATGGTAGTAGTAATGAGCTGTGCAACTGGACAACACGAGCATCTTTAAAATGGTAGTAGTAATGTGCTATGCAACTGGACAACATGAGCATCTTTAACATGGTAGTAGTAATGAGCTGTGCAACTGGACAACACAAGCATCTTTAAAATGGTAGTAGTAATGAGCTGTGCAACTGGACGACATGAGCATCTTTAAAATGGTAGTAGTGATGAGCCGTGCAACTGGACAACACGAGCATCTTTAACATGGTAGTAGTGATGAGCCGTGCAACTGGACAACACGAGCATCTTTAAAATGGTAGTAGTGATGAGCTAAGCAGCTGGACAACACGAGCATCTTTAAAATGGTAGTAGTAATGAACTGTGCAACTGGACAACACGAGCATCTTTAAAATGGTAGTAGTGATGAGCTAAGCAGCTGGACAACACGAGCATCTTTAAAATGGTAGTAGTGATAAGCTAAGCAGCTGGACAACACAATCATCTTTAAAATGGTAGTAGTAATGAGCTAAGCAACTGGACAACATGAGCATCTTTAACATGGTAGTAGTGATGAGCTAAGCAGCTGGACAACACGAGCATCTTTAAAATGGTAGTAGTGATAAGCTAAGCAGCTGGACAACACAATCATCTTTAAAATGGTAGTAGTAATGAGCTAAGCAACTGGACAACACGAGCATCTATAACATGGTAGTAGTAATGAGCTAAGCAACTGGACAACACGAGCATCTTTAACATGGTAGTAGTAATGAGCTATGCAACTGGACAACACAAGCATCTTTAAAATGGTAGTAGTAATGAGCTAAGCAACTGGACAAGATGAGCATCTTTAAAATGGTAGTAGTAATGAGCTAAGCAACTGGACATGAGCATCTTTTAAATGGTAGTAGTAATGAGCTAAGCAACTGGACAACACGAGCATTTTTAAAATGGTAGTAGTGATGAGCTGTGCAACTGGACAACACGAGCATCTTTAACATGATAGTAGTAATGAGCTGTGCAACTGGACAACACGAGTATCTTTAAAATGGTAGTAGTAATGAGCTGTGCAACTGGACAACACAAGCATCTTTAAAATGGCAGTAGTGATGAGCTATGCAACTGGACAACACGAGCATCTTTAACATGGTAGTAGTAATGAGCTAAGCAACTGGACAACACGAGCATCTTTAAAATGGTAGTAGTAATGAGCTATGCAACTGGACAACATAAGCATCTTTAAAATGGTAGTAGTGATGAGCTAAGCAACTGGACAACACGAGCATCTTTAACATGATAGTAGTGATGAGCTGTGCAACTGGACAACACGAGCATCTTTAAAATGGTAGTAGTAATGAGCTATGCAACTGGACAACTTAAGCATCTTTAACATGGTAGTAGTAATGAGCTATGCAACTGGACAACATGAGCATCTTTAACATGGTAGTAGTAATGAGCTATGCAACTGGACAACATGAGCATCTTTAACATGGTAGTAGTAATGAGCTATGCAACTGGACAACATGAGCATCTTTAAAATGGTAGTAGTAATGAGCTATGCAACTGGACAACTTAAGCATCTTTAAAATGGTAGTAGTAATGAGCTGTGCAACTGGACAACTTAAGCATCTTTAAAATGGTAGTAGTGATGAGCTAAGCAACTGGACAACACGAGCATCTTTAACATGATAGTAGTGATGAGCTGGACAACACTAGCATCTTTAACATGGTAGTAGTTATGAGCTGTTCCACTGGACAACACGAGCATCTTTAAAATGGTAGTAGTGATGAGCTGGACAACACTAGCATCTTTAACATGGTAGTAGTTATGAGCTGTTCCACTGGACAACACGAGCATCTTTAAAATGGTAGTAGTGATGAGCTGGACAACACTAGCATCTTTAACATGGTAGTAGTGATGAGCTATGCAACTGGACAACACGAGCATCTTTAAAATGGTAGTAGTAATGAGCTAAGCAACTGGACAACACAAGTATCTTTAAAATGGTAGTGATAATGAGCCATGCAACTGGACAACACGAGCATCTTTAACATGGTAGTAGTAATGACCTGTGCAACTGGACAACACGAGCATCTTTAAAATGGTAGTGATGAGCTAAGCAGCTGCACAAAACGAGCATCTATAAAATGGTAGTAGTGATGAGCTAAGCAGCTGGACAAAACGAGCGTCTTTAAAATGGTAGTAGTGATGAGCTAAGCAGATGGACAACACGATCATCTTTAAAATGGTAGTAGTAATGAGCTAAGCAGCTGGACTACACGAGCATCTTTAAAATGGTAGTAGTAATGAGCTAAGCAGCTGGACAACATGAGCATCTTTAAAATGGTAGTAGTAATGAGCTGTGCAACTGGACAACACGAGCATCTTTAAAATGGTAGTAGTAATGAGCTATGCAACTGGACAACACGAGCATCTTTTAAATGGTAGTAGTAATGAGCTAAGCAACTGGACAACACGAGCATCTTTCAAATGGTAGTAGTAATGAGATGTGCAACTGGACAACACAAGCATCTTTAAAATGGCAGTAGTGATGAGCTATGCAACTGGACAACACGAGCATCTTTAACATGGTAGTAGTAATGAGCTAAGCAACTGGACAACACGAGCATCTTTAACATGGTAGTAGTAATGAGCTATGCAACTGGACAACATGAGCATCTTTAAAATGGTAGTAGTAATGATCTATGCAACTGGACAACATAAGCATCTTTAAAATGGTAGTAGTGATGAGCTAAGCAACTGGACAACATGAGCATCTTTAACATGATAGTAGTGATGAGCTGGACAACACTAGCATCTTTAACATGGTAGTAGTTATGAGCTGTTCCACTGGACAACACGAGCATCTTTAAAATGGTAGTAGTGATGAGCTGGACAACACTAGCATCTTTAACATGGTAGTAGTGATGAGCTATGCAACTGGACAACACGAGCATCTTTAAAATGGTAGTAGTAATGAGCTGTGCAACTGGACAACTTAAGCATCTTTAAAATGGTAGTAGTGATGAGCTAAGCAACTGGACAACACGAGCATCTTTAACATGATAGTAGTGATGAGCTGGACAACACTAGCATCTTTAACATGGTAGTAGTTATGAGCTGTTCCACTGGACAACACGAGCATCTTTAAAATGGTAGTAGTGATGAGCTGGACAACACTAGCATCTTTAACATGGTAGTAGTGATGAGCTATGCAACTGGACAACACGAGCATCTTTTAAATGGTAGTAGTAATGAGATAAGCAACTGGACAACACAAGTATCTTTAAAATGGTAGTAGTGATGAGTTGTGCAACTGGACAACACAAGCATCTTTAAAATGGTAGTAGTAATGACCTGTGCAACTGGACAACACAAGCATCTTTAAAATGGTAGTAGTAATGACCTGTGCAACTGGACAACACGAGCATCTTTAAAATGGTAGTAGTAATGAGCTGTGCAACTGGACAACATGAGCATCTTTAAAATGGTAGTAGTAATGAGCTAAGCAACTGGACAACACGAGCATCTTTAACATGGTAGTAGTAATGAGCTATGCAACTGGACAACACAAGCATCTTTAAAATGGTAGTAGTAATGAGCTAAGCAACTGGACAAGATGAGCATCTTTAAAATGGTAGTAGTAATGAGCTAAGCAACTGGACATGAGCATCTTTAAAATGGTAGTAGTAATGAGCTAAGCAACTGGACAACATGAGCATCTTTAAAATGGTAGTAGTAATGAGCTAAGCAACTGGACATGAGGATCTTTAAAATGGTAGTAGTAATGAGCTAAGCAACTGGACAACATGAGCATTTTTAAAATGGTAGTAGTGATGAGCTGTGCAACTGGACAACACGAGCATCTTTAACATGATAGTAGTAATGAGCTGTGCAACTGGACAACACGAGCATCTTTAAAATGTTAGTAGTAATGAGCTGTGCAACTGGACAACACAAGCATCTTTAAAATGGTAGTAGTAATGAGCTGTGCAACTGGATGACACGAGCATCTTTAAAATGGTAGTAGTGAAGAGCCGTGCAACTGGACAACATGAGCATCTTTAACATGGTAGTAGTGATGAGCCGTGCAACTGGACAACACGAGCATCTTTAAAATGGCAGTAGTGATGAGCCGTGCAACTGGACAACACGAGCATCTTTAAAATGGCAGTAGTGATGAGCTATGCAACTGGACAACACGAGCATCTTTAACATGGTAGTAGTAATGAGCTAAGCAACTGGACAACACGAGCATCTTTAACATGGTAGTAGTAATGAGCTAAGCAACTGGACAACACGAGCATCTTTAAAATGGTAGTAGTAATGAGCTGTGCAGCTGGACAACACTAGCATCTTTAACATGGTAGTAGTAATGAGCTAAGCAACTGGACAACACGAGCATCTTTAACATGGTAGTAGTAATGAGCTATGCAACTGGACAACATGAGCATCTTTAAAATGGTAGTAGTAATGAGCTGTGCAACTGAACAACACGAGCATCTTTAAAATGGCAGTAGTAATGAGCTAAGCAACTGGACAACATGAGCATCTTTAACATGGTAGTAGTAATGAGCTATGCAACTGGACAACATGAGCATCTTTAAAATGGTAGTAGTAATGAGCTATGCAACTGGACAACATAAGCATCTTTAAAATGGTAGTAGTAATGAGCTATGCAACTGGACAACATGAGCATCTTTAACATGGTAGTAGTAATGAGCTATGCAACTGGACAACATGAGCATCTTTAAAATGGTAGTAGTAATGAGCTATGCAACTGGACAACTTAAGCATCTTTAAAATGGTAGTAGTAATGAGCTGTGCAACTGGACAACTTAAGCATCTTTAAAATGGTAGTAGTAATGAGCTATGCAACTGGACAACATAAGCATCTTTAACATGGTAGTAGTAATGAGCTATGCAACTGGACAACATGAGCATCTTTAACATGGTAGTAGTAATGAGCTATGCAACTGGACAACACGAGCATCTTTAAAATGGTAGTAGTAATGAGCTATGCAACTGGACAACATGAGCATCTTTAACATGGTAGTAGTAATGAGCTATGCAACTGGACAACATGAGCATCTTTAAAATGGTAGTAGTAATGAGCTATGCAACTGGACAACTTAAGCATCTTTAAAATGGTAGTAGTAATGAGCTGTGCAACTGGACAACTTAAGCATCTTTAAAATGGTAGTAGTTATGAGCTGTTCCACTGGACAACACGAGCATCTTTAAAATGGTAGTAGTGATGAGCTGGACAACACTAGCATCTTTAACATGGTAGTAGTGATGAGCTATGCAACTGGACAACACGAGCATCTTTTAAATGGTAGTAGTAATGAGCTAAGCAACTGGACAACACAAGTATCTTTAAAATGGTAGTGATAATGAGCCATGCAACTGGACAACACGAGCATCTTTAACATGGTAGTAGTGATGAGTTGTGCAACTGGACAACACAAGCATCTTTAAAATGGTAGTAGTAATGACCTGTGCAACTGGACAACACGAGCATCTTTAAAATGGTAGTGATGAGCTAAGCAGCTGGACAACACGAGCATCTTTAAAATGGTAGTAGTAATGAGCTAAGCAGATGGACAACACGAGCATCTTTAAAATGGTAGTAGTAATGAGCTAAGCAGCTGGACAACACGAGCATCTTTAAAATGGTAGTAGTAATGAGCTGTGCAACTGGGCAACACGAGCATCTTTAAAATGGTAGTAGTAATGAGCTGTGCAACTGGACAACATGAGCATCTTTAAAATGGTAGTAGTAATGAGCTGTGCAACTGGACAACACGAGCATCTTTCAAATGGTAGTAGTAATGAGCTGTGCAACTGGACAACACGAGCATCTTTCAAATGGTAGTAGTGATGAGCCGTGCAACTGGACAACACAAGCATCTTTAACATGGTAGTAGTAATGAGCCGTGCAACTGGACAACATGAGCATCTTTAAAATGGTGATAGTAATGATCTGTGCAACTGGACAACACGAGCATCTTTAAAATGGTAGTAGTAATGACCTGTGCAACTGGACAACATGAGCATCTTTAACATGGTAGTAATGAGCTATGCAACTGGACAACACGAGCATCTTTAAAATGGTAGTAGTAATGAGCTGTGCAACTGGACGACATGAGCATCTTTAAAATGGTAGTAGTAATGAGTTATGCAACTGGATGACACGAGCATCTTTAAAATGGTAGTAGTAATGAGCTATGCAACTGGACAACATAAGCATCTTTAAAATGGTAGTAGTAATGAGCTATGCAACTGGACAACATAAGCATCTTTAAAATGGTAGTAGTAATGAGCTATGCAACTGGACAACACGAGCATCTTTAAAATGGTAGTAGTAATGAGCTAAGCAACTGGACAACATGAGCATCTTTAAAATGGTAGTAGTAATGAGCTGTGCAACTGGACAACGTGAGCATCTTTAAAATGGTAGTAGTAATGAGCTAAGCAACTGGACAACACGAGCATCTTTAAAATGGTAGTAGTAATGAGCTATGCAACTGGACAATACGAGCATCTTTAAAATGGTAGTAGTGATGAGCTAAGCAACTGGACAACACGAGCATCTTTAACATGGTAGTAGTAATGAGCTATGCAACTGGACAAGAAAAAGGACTATTACAGCCACGATATAACATTTAAAGGTTATTATGAAACACTGTAAAGCAAATACAATGGATACAAGGGAAAAACAGAAGCAGTAATATGAACAGAGTTCCTGACCCCTGCCTTGAGGGGTTCTTGGGTTAAGCAACTGATTGAAGGGAGACTCACAGCAGGTAGGATTACTGTGAGATAAAGTGCTATGCAACCCAAATAATATTAATGAAAAAAGGATCAAGACAATTGCAGGAACTGAAGCAAGTTAGTGACACATACTAACAGCAACTCTTTGGTTAAAAAAAAAAAAATGTTTTCAAGAGTGACCTGGAGTGGTTTGGGATGTCTACGAGCAGCAGGTTGGTATGATGTTACTAGTCATTTTTAATCCTCGCAGTCAAGGGGGGTTAATTACACCCAGGCAAAAAGGGAAAGAAGAAAAATGGTCTTTCTCTTGCATGAATAAGTATGAGAGACGTGATAAGCATTGCTAAACAGAGTACTCAACAGTAGTGAGGAAACTTACACAATTCAGATTATGTACTGAAAATCATAGGTGGAGAACAAGGAGACACCTGTGGGAGTAACAAGTAGGTGGAAACAATGACCCTAAATACATCTGCGGTATAGGTACAGTGGGTTCCACACTGAGAAGACATTCAGAAAGCTGAATGCAGCAAAGTTAGCTCCATCTTGGAAGGACAATTAAACAGTACACAGATACTGATAGTACAGTGTGGAGAAAGTTTGAAAGAAATGTTTCAGTTAAACTGTTAGATAAATATCTACAAGCAGATATTCACAGAGGGCAGTCTGACGTTAATTATGGTTAGACAGGAAGGAGCTTAACAGAATGCATGGTGAGATGGCAGAATATGCCATAAATGAATGGGATCTTTTAGGGATTCTGAAATAAGGTAGTAACAGATGGCAAGCTAGAGGCTGGAAAGTGAACCAAAGCATAAAGAATATGAGGTTAATATTGTGACATATAAATGGTCTTGGTCACCCAATCAAGAAAAGAGAGAGATGATGTTGTTTAGTCAATCCTGACTCTGAGACCTCAACTCAAGGACTTTAACATGCCAGAGCTGCTTAAAAATCTTTTAATTCTTGCAAATTCATATTTGTTGATTCAGTAATGGTGTCTATCTGAAGAAACTTCTGAATTCTCCTTCTGTCTTTGATTTTTCCCAACATCAGGGATTTCGCTCGTGAACCTTGTCTTCACCACATGTGGCCAAAATATGCAGGTTTTATTTCTGTATGTACTGGTTTGATCTTCTTGCAGTCCATGGAATTCTGAAAAGTTTTCTCCAGCACTACAGTTCAAAAGCATCAATTTTCCTGTGCACAGGCTTAGTTACAGTCAGAGATATATTATTGCCAAAAAGGGGGGAGCAGAGCACTGACTATATGAACATCTGATGACTTTGAGTTTTAGAATCTTTCCAGATTCGCCAAAGCAAAAATAATTAAAAAAAAAAAAAAATAGGCTTTTTAATACTCAGAGCAGTTTAGTCCGGAGGTCTTGGCCCTCAAGGAAGCACATCTAAGAACAGAGGAACATGAACAGTGGCTCAGAGGAGTCACAGAAAGGATGCACATTGTTGGTCAACAAGAATAGTCCATTAAGGAGTCAGGAGACCATAAAGGACTCCCGCAGTGGTTTGTTAGCTTAAAAGGGGATACCTCAGTAAAGATTCCAGTTGTTAGTATTTACCCCAACATTCAGAGTGAATTTAGGTCAATTACAGAACTGATAGGGCTTCAGGAGGTTATTACATCTAAAAGATACCCAAAGCTTGGTAAGTATACAGCAAAGCTATATGAACTATTAGATGTATACAACTTACCATAACAGTAGATGTCAGATTGATCACAATATTACTAATGGGATATCCTGCCAAGGACAGCTATATGTCCAGCCAGTATACCAAAGCCTGGGTGCCTTCCTCTCACATCCAAAGTATGATCAAAGCTAGAGACAGCAATAGAACAAAGACAATAGCTGTAAACTACATACAAGTTCACCGGAGGTTAATAAGCTAGCAGCCCTAGCGCCTTTACAAGCCTAGCCATGTTAATCCCATGTATCCCCCATTTGTGTTTTTTTTTTTGTAGTTCACAGAATGAGTTTGTGAACACAGCAGGTCTGTGATCAACACCAGCTACCCCTGTCAATGAGGGGCATGGGTACCACACTGGGGATAAATTTGCACTCTCCCATTCAAATATCTAGACTGCATTTGAATAGGATCAGTGAGGAGCTCTCCTTTATGTGAATAAGGAGTCGATCCCAGGATCAGTGAGGAGCTCTCCTTTATGTGAATAAGGAGTCGATCCCAGGATCAGTGAGGAGCTCTCCTTTATGTGAATAAGGAGTCGATCCCAGGATCAGTGAGGAGCTCTCCTTTATGTGAATAAGGAGTCGATCCCAGAGAAGTGAAAGTCTCTGAGACACATCTGTCTCTCCAGCATGATCTGTGAAAATGTCACAAGGTAAGTTCATATCCCTAGAGTGAGGGAGTCTTGAACCATTTGACTTGTGGATGTACAGCATTTCCATTAGGGCAGGGTTGGAGATTGCCCTATAGGCCAGGCACATGTTACCTCTTAGCAGCCTATAAGATACAGAGTAAGGTGACAGGGCTTTCAGTTTGTCCATGCAAGTCATGGTTTGGTGTCTCTGTATTTTCTTAGAAACCTCTGAGGTCTCTCCAGCTGCTGCAGGTGTCTGGTGAGGTACATGCAAACGGGTGCATTATACATTATTAGTGGTCTGATGAGGTTTGAGTACAGTGGAGTTATAACATTCCTTTGACCTGAATGCCATGCCCTTGCTTATGAGGTACACTATGAAGAATGCGATCCTTACTACTGTGGAAATTTGGTGGTCAAAGTTAAGACTGCTATCAACCTGGGTTCCCAAGTCTTGCACAACTGGATTGGAACTCAGGGAGGTGCTGTCAATATTGTAATTTGTATGGAATTCAGTTTTGCCAAAGGGAATAATAATGCATTTTTTTGCATTTAGTTTCAGACCATGGCTTTGGCACCAATCATTTGTTTGTGTTAGCCCTTCCTATTATATGTTGACATTGTTAGTGGAATCAATGGTTGCTCCCAGTTTGCAATCATCAAGGAACTTGGTGAGCCAGAGGCCTTCTACTCTGGCACAGACCTCTGAGAAATAGATGCCAAACAGTAAGGGGCCCAGCACAGACCCCTATGGTACTTCACTGGTGATGACTCTACTGGTGGAGATTGAGTCACCAATTCTAACAGTGTGTGCTCTGTCGATGAGCCAGTTGGCTACTCAGCTTGTAACATAAGGGTTAATCCATATCTGGGAGAGTTTCTCAATGATGCCAGAGTGGGGAATTGTGTCAAAAGCCTTAGCAAGGTCGAGATAAGCTGTGTGTACTGTATTACCTTTGTCCATAGCTTTGGTGACATACTCAAAGTCTACCAGGTTTAACAAGCATGATCTACTCTTAACAAGCCAAACTGGGCTGAGTCCAGTGTTTGGAGGTCACCTAAAGTCCATGATAATTATTTCCATGGCCTTGCAGATGAGGCTGGTTAGACTTAAGGGTCTGCAGTTCCCAGGGTCAGTTGATGGGCCTCCCTTTGTGAAGGGGGATTACTGTTGCTATTCTCCATTCTGCAGGAACATAGCCAGTTCTCAAGCTATGATTAGAGAGAACACCAAGTTAGTTCACTAGGTCTTGTTTTAGATTGTTTAGTAAACAACCTTGGATATTATCTGGTCTGAGTCCATATTTTTGGCCTTGATGAGTGCAGATATGACCTGTTCTCTAGAGATACTAAGCAGAGGGCTGGTGTCAGGTATGCTTTGGAATATATGGGGGGGGGGGGGTTGCACTGAATTTGTCAACTAGCAGGTTGGCAACATCTTCCATTGTAATACAAGTGATCCCATCTACAACCAGTTTGGCATATAGCTTAGCATTCCCTTTTAAACTTCAGACATAATTAAAGAATGCCTTATGATTATCCTTGGTTAAGGATGCAATTTTAGTTTCCTACCTACAGATGAATTGATTCAGCTATACTCATGTTTATCAGGACATGATAAAATGAAATAACTAGAAGTCATGGGTTAAAAAGCATCCTGTTAGGGTAGCTAAGGCTATGTGCAAAGATACTAAACACAATATAATACAAAAACTGAGAAATTTGAAGATCTGTTTTATGGATATGGATAGCAAGATTCAAGCAGTGAAAATGTTTTTAGCCCCTTTCATTTTATACATGTCAGGTATATTTTTATCAACCAGAGAATAAGTTGTGGGTAGCAATTAAAAACAGTTGAAATATTTAATCTGGGAGAGAAAGAGGGCAAGAGTCAAGTGGGATAAGATGGGGTATTTCAGAGCTACACAATGAAGACTCCTATACTTAGCACTAGCAGAAAGTTAAAATTCAAAGTGAAAAGGGATGATGTTGAAATGGGGGGGGGGGGGTTCAAGAAACAAGGAGAGACTGGGATTTTTGGATGGAAATTCTTAAGTAGAATAACAATCACCATCCAGAATATTATATTCATAAAATAGCAGAATGTGTTCCAAGTACTAAGCCAACATCTGACTGGAGAAAGGAGACTCTGCCGATAGAGATGAGTGCAATTACAGGCACAGACAGAATAGGCAAGAGGGGGCTGGAATTTAGTGGAGAAAACTGGCACAGGAACCAAGGTGTTGGGACAAATAATTAGAAAAGGAAAGGTAATAGAATGGAAAGAGGCTGCAAAATTGTTTTGACTGCATGCTACAGACTGATATCAATCCTTGAAAGGGAAGGCAAAGTGTAGGCAAGAAAAGACTAGCTCTGGTAGAGTTTTTAGTAGATTCTAGAACAGACGCTTCTGTTAAAAAGGGATAATTAGTAGGGCATTTTACTTAGTGCATGATATATCAAGCAGAAGAGGTTTGAAAAGATTGGGAAGAGAGATTGGCTAATCAATTCACAACATAACAATAGAAGGATATTTAGGATCTTTGCTTGGAAGCATTTGTATAGTTATTTTTATACCCTAAGCAGACCACAAAGAATTTTTCCTCAGACAGATTGCAAATGTTGGAGGTGTGATGGAGAATTAAGAGGTAATTGAGAATATATATTATGAGAGTGAAATGTGCTGGTAGACATTGAAAATTCCCTGCAGACTACTCTGTCAGAAATAGTGGGTGAACAAACTGGTATAACTAAGAAAATAATTTTTTTGAGCTATGATATAGAATCAGAATTTCCTAGACACAGGAAGGCCTTGCTGAGTTTAATTCTTCTGGCTGCCAAAAAAGCAATTACTAGAAAATGGAAATCAAAGTCTAAACCAAGCGTACTAAAAGTAGTGAATATCATAACAAGGGATAATAGAATTGGAAGTGTGATCTTTAGAAAAGGGTAGGAGCAAATTACATAGAAAAATGGGAATTCTGGGAACAAAACATTCAGAATAACGTTTTGGAGGAGGAATGAGATTTAGGAGAAGGCAAGAATTAAATGAGTTACGTAATGGTTGATGGATAATGACTGTATAGAAGATTGTATGATCTATAATGTTTGTTCATACGTCAATATGGTTTGTTTTCATTTCTATAAATGTGACTGCCTACACCTTACGCGATAATTCAGTAAAGCTTTTCCTTGTTAAAAAAATAAGTCGGAGAAAGAGACAGGAGGCACTTAAAGGACATACAATGTTGAATTATATCAAGACTTTCTTGGCCCAGACTTGAGAAGTGGAAACTGAAGCAGAAGACCAGATAAACTATATACAAATATAGAGATTATATACAAGCCAACAAGAAGAGGGGAAGACCTGCCCACCTTGGCCAAGAATAAGATTAAAAAGCAATAAGGGGGAAGGAGGGTGGGTTGTAATACTGCAATAGTGATCAGACAGCTACTGTTATGGTTAAGTTCTTACACAACTGTTCTTTGCCCTTCCCTGGATCACTGCTGCAATGTCACTAACTGATTGGAAGATTCCCAAAAGCTGCTTAAGTAACGAGGGTGGATCAAGAAGTTGAGCTGGGATCTAAGATTCCTTGAAGGATGGATCTAGCGAATCCAAACTCTAGCGCTGGAAAAAAAGCATTGATTTTATAATGTTTAGTAAAAGAGTAGATAGAAGGCCAAGGTGCGGTTTCTAAAATGGATTTAAAATCCAAACCTTTGAAAAAGTCTCCACAGGAAGTGACAACTGTAATAGAATAGACTTTTACAAGAGCTGGGAGCTGTTTCCCATGAAAGAACTAACAAAAGGAAATGACAGAAGTCCATCTAGAGAATGTTTGGCTACTGAAGGCCTGACTTTTTTGCACACCTTTAAATGTTAAATTATCATCTGTGTCATAGATAATCAAACCATATTAACAAGTTCACATATACACATATTACAAGATAGCTAAGAATATATGTGATGCATAATCTAAGCAACATTACATAAATTATTCATTTCCTGCCTGCTCTTAAATCCCATTCTTCTACAGAACATTTTCTGCATGGACTGTACCCACAATTTCAGTTTTTCTATGTAATTTACTCCTATCCTTTTCTAAAAACCCCACTTCCTGTTCTTCTATGTCTGCTTCAAGTATAGTTGGGTTTAGATTTTCTATTGATTGATTTTTTTGGCAACCACTAGAATTAAACATAAGATCTTACTGTGTCTAGGCAATTCAAATCCTGTGTCCCAGCTCAAAAAAACAATTTCCTTAGTTACACTCATTTGCTTACCCAATATTCCTGACAGAGTACTCTGTAGTGAATTTTTAGTGTATGCCAGCTCATTACACTTCCAAAGTATATGTTCCCAGTTACCTCCTTCCTCCCCATCACACCTCCATTTGCCATCCACCTTTTTCTTTTTGTCCTGAAAGAAAACAGAGTTTGTCAGGTTTTCTGATGCCTTTAGTTTTGTCAGGGTAACACTAGAGTTGTCTATTCAAGTCGTAGGAATGCAAGTGTCTCATTTGTTTTGAGGAGAAGATGAAAAGGTGAAGAGGTTAACAGACTCAGTCAAGGAAAGCTCATTAACCACCTTAGACATAAAGGAAAGGTTAGTCCTAAGGGTTTCCATGTCATTATGAAAGATAAGAAAAGGTAGAGAAGCTATAACTGTTTGAAGTTCTGAAACCCTCGTGGGTGATGTCACAGCTACAAGGAAAACAGTCTTTCAAGTACAGAATTTAAGAGAAGATGTGGAAGCAGGCTCAAAAGGTGAAATACATTTTTCCAAAACATAATTTATCTCCCAAGGAGACACAACTATCTCTTCTTGGTAGCCTAATATGTAAGATGCCTTTCAAAAACTGACTTTGGTTCCTGCAGAAATGGACAGATCTACAGACAGACCAAAAGAGATGGCTGACAAACATGCTTTTATAGAAGAAAATGAGCAGCTTGCACAAGTAAGCCTAGCAGGAAAATCCATTTGATAAGGGCCCTATTTCTTCTTCTGGCATCACAATCTTTTCAATTTAGAAACATAAAATATCCTCGTAGCAGGTTTTTAGCCTCCTATAATTCCTGTAGCACATACACTGAAAAAAGTTCCTCAAATAGAATCAAAATCCTATCACCCAAATCGTTAAGTCCAGGGTTTGCAGATTTGGATGAATAAGAGAGCCCGTGCAGGCAGCATGCTTATCTAGTGATGTAACTTATGGTGATTGCCTTGGGACAGATGAAAGAGAAGGGGGAACTAGTGCTGTATGATCCAAAATGGAGACACCAGCAAGATTGCTGGTTTATCCTGGTTGAGGAGAGGGACAGGAGGAAAGATGCATCTCCCCTTTTATGTAAAAGATTTGGCATCCATTCTCCATGCCTCTAGGCATTGTACTCAGGAGTAAAATAACTGGAGTTGTCTGTTCCAAGTTTAGGCAAAGATCTATCTGAGGATTACCTCACTTGGACAATCTGAAGGTAGACCACTGTTTAACATTTATTCATGATGGTGTACCCTGGATCTGCTCAAATATGTGCAATGTTCTTTCTTCTGAGAGGATACAAATTGTTTGAAGAAAGATTGTACTAGATAATGATGTCCCATGCATTCATGGCCACTCTGAGAGGTCATAGGACTTTGTTCCTCCATTTGTTTCTGTACCACATCACCATGGTGGTGTATGTATATATTCAGAGAAGACCAAAGACCACAGGTGGTGCAAGGACTGAAGTGCCACGATTACTGTCTTCATTTTCTTTATGTGTGCGTGATCCTTGTTGTCTTTTTTGGCCAAACATCTAGCACTTTTATGTTTATGTAATAAGCTCCCCATACCAGGTCTGAAGCCTCTGTGTAAAGATCCTGGCAAGGGCAATGAACCAGGAAAGGCACTCCTGGTTTGAATGAAATATCATTCATCCACCAAAGAAATTCCTTCTTGATGAAGGGCAGCAGCAGACAAGTGAAGTTCAGGGGCTGGACATGCTGAGTCCAAACTGACTTGTGATACCACTGAATCTTCTGTATGTGTAGTATGGCATAAGGTATATGAACTGAAGATGTCATGTACTCTGAGGCTATCAGAATCTCTCTTGCTGAGATCAATTTGAATGGAAGAAGGGAGTGAAGATTGCCTGTCTGGAACTATCTGCAGGAAGGAAAACTGTCACTGAAACAGTAGTGAACCTGTTCCTGAGGAACAAGAGGTCCTGAGAGAAAGAGTCATAAGGGACTTTTCGAAGTTCATGGTGAATCCCAGTCAGATCTGTGGTAATGTGTAGGTCTGTAAAAAGTATGTTCTCTGAATAAGCGGGATTCAGATAACAGAAAATATGAATCCCCTGAAGCCTGCAAAATGCATTAATAGGAGCAATGTACTTTGTGAATACCCTTGTGACAGTGGAAAGACCAAAGGGTAATGCACAGACTTGAAAGTCAAATTTTAGGGCACAAAATCTCAAATATTTCCTGCAAACTGAATGAATTGAAATATGCAAGTAAATGTCCTTTATATCTGAGACAAGAAAAGCCTGAGTAATGATTGTTGGAAGGGGGAATTCCAGGTACAACATTTTGGAACTTGGTACCATTAAACATGTGTTGAGAATTGACAAATCCAGAATGGGTCTCTATTTTCATTCTTTCCTGGGAAATAATTTTCCCTCTCGGCTTGGAGGAACCATCTTTGTGGTTCCTTGAGAGAACAGGTCTTGAAGAATAGGAAAGATCAGGAATCCTTGGTTTAAAGGAGGCTGACAAATGGTTGAGTGTACCATGGTAAAGAGCCAAGACATTCTGTAATCCTTCTGGATGACGGAGGGAACCCATTTGTCTGATGTTATGTATTCCCAAACTGGAAAAGAAAGGGGGAAAAGTTTTTTGAAAGAGGAAGGAAAAAAGTGGCAGAGGTGGGGGAAGGAGGACAGGCAGAGGAGGCTGGTCACAAGGTGGACGGCTGGTCAACAAAGAGGATTTTGATCCCTTCAAATTCTAATGAGATTTATCTTGGAATTTTTTTGGTAAACTTTTTTCCCTGTTTGGGGTGTTTTCTCTTTTAGTAGGATAATTCTATTACCCCTCCATAGCTGCAAGTTGCACTTGAATATGGACAAGGATGAGCTTTCTTTTACATGGATGGTGAGGTTGCTCCAGAGTAGCAGTATATTCGGTGAGACATACCTGAAACTCCACACCGTTCTGTTGATGTTGCAGAAGTTATCTAGATCCTGGGACATAGTATTTCTAATGCCATTTGATTTGCTGATGTGCAGTAGGTACACCAGTTTTTGGACAGAGTATGTCTTGATGCCAAAGCTCAAGTAATAGCAGGCTGTAGGATGCAGACAATAATGACAGGGTTTGAGTTGGTTTATGTAGGACATACCGATAGCTTTTCTTCTATGCCTGAGTGGTGAGATTTTGTTAAAAGCCTTGGCCAGGTCAAGATATGTGGTGTGTGCCATTTTCACTTCGTCCATTGCTTTGGTGACCTTTAAAAAAAGGTCCCCTAATTTGAGTAAGCATTACCTGCCTTTGATGTGTCCAGTGTTAGCAGGTTTGCCTCATCCTTACTGACTAGTTCCATGACAAGTCTTTCCATTGTTTTGCATATGAGGCTGGTTAGATTTATGTAGGGAGAACGGACTGTAGCTGTGCTCCATTTGCTTGGTACAAAACCTGTATGGAGGCTGAGGTTGAACAGTGCTTTTCTGGGACGGGGTGCATAAATCAGTTTACTTGCTTTTTAAGATGCATTCATGGATACTGTCAGGACCCATTGATGCACTATTTTTACTTTTTGATGGCACTTTTAGGGCTTGTGAGAAAGAAGCTTAATTCATGTCTTCCAAAACAGATAAGAGATATCTAATCAAGTGAGTCTGACAGTTAATGGTTTGGAAGAATAGCGTAGCTGATGTGTATGCCTTTTTACCACTCCTGTCTATAGGTCTGCTGTCCTTGTCACTGGGCAAAATCATTAGAGGGAAGAAGCAATTCAGTAGGTTTATCAGACACCAAGGCGATAACCACAGGGTTTGATAAAGGAGTCTTGTACTGAAACATATGGGAGTCAGGGACCTTATAGAATCTGTCAGGTTTCTTAGGGGCAGAGTGAGGACTAAGCTATACAGGTTATATCTTGCTAAGGATTTAACAGCTGGGTATCTTCTAAAGCTTCAGGGCATCTTCCACATGCCCAAACCATTAGTCAGCTCAAGCTGAGCTGACTAAAAGGTTTGGGCATCAAGGCCTTCAGACCTTTCATGCCAACACAGAGAGGGATGCTAAAGCCTTGAGAAGGGTAAACTCTACTAAAATACTACTAAATATCCACATCCTGGCATAAAAAATATACAAATCCAAGGGGGATGGAGAGAGGAAGTGGCTATGCAACAGTAATTATTCAAACATCTGTTAGGGCCAGTTCACTTGCACAGCAAAATAGGTTCTTCATATGGATCGCTGCTGCAGTGACATAAGCTACATGGTAGATTAACATGGCTTAGCGTGAAAGGGAGAGAGAAGGGTCCAGCAGCCCCTGGAGAATGGTCCTAGCAAAGCCCATCCTCATCCTGGTGAAGGAATCTAGTTTAAAGTGCTTCAGAAAAGTTTGCACAGAGGACCGAGCTGCTGCTTCTAGAATACTTCTATGATCCAACCCTTTCCAAAAGACCACAGATAAAGCAAAGGGCCTTGTAAATGAGGCTTGGCTTCACCTGCAATACTTTTGTGACCCTTTTGAAATAATTTGTTTTGACACAGCTTGTTCTTTTTTCTTATATTCACAAGGAATGAATAACTGATCAGGAGTTCTCAAAGATTTTTTTCTGTCAAGGTATTACCTGAGTTGTCTGTGGACATTCAAGGTATGGATTATCCTTTCAACATCCTTCTATATAACTGTTGCAGTCCCACCCAGGGCAGCCCGATGGTTGGCCAGTAAGCAAAAACCTAAAAAAGAGCTTGTATGTGCCTTATGTCAAATTTATGCTTCCCCAGACAGAACATAGGGCATAAAAGGGATGCATGGATGCAACTACCCAAAACTTCTTTGCCACCAGTTCAAAAGTAGTTTTTGCCAGTTGGTCTGAACACCCTGTTTCTGTACTGAATATTTAGCAACTCCAGTTAAGTGCTCCATTCGGGTTGTTTTTTTAACTTTACTTGTTTTTGTATTTTATTTTACTACCTAGAGTTCATGTCATGCAAAAAGGGAAAATGTTAGTGTGCAAGGCAGATTCCCCATAAGGATCATCATGGACAGTGTCTCTTTTGTTTAGGTGGTTCCCACAACCATACCTCTTGTAGTATCGGTAAGGCATTTGTGCCTAAGACACTCAGAAGCAGTTTGTCTTCCCTGGCCATTTATCTTGAAAACCAGTGGCTTAAACAGTCATCCTAGGGTACCATGGCAGAATCCTTTAACCCTAATATACTCCTGCTGATAAAAAGAAGGCCAAGTCATCTTTGCTCCTCCATCGGACATCCCTCTAGAAGCCAGTAATGGTGCTGTAGGTCATTCAGTGTCTACATCAGATTCCTGTGCCACGGCCCCGCCAGAGGCCAGCATGGATCCATCTTTTTGCATATCCTCTGAGGCTTTGCAGGTGCCTGCTCTTGATGTCAACAGGGAACAGTGGTTGATTATCTCGATGGGTACTAGAGGGATTCCGCACATATTGGTAAGTGAGGAAGTTCCAGGTTACCTTACTGAATCTCACCAAGGGTTGGAACCTCCAGTCTCTGGTCTGATGTCCCTTCTAAGAAAAGAAAAGGTGAAGCATGTTTCAGCCCATCCTAAGGATTCTTAAAGGGGATGGCAAGAGTTTACTCAGGGCTTATTTTCAGCCTTAATGGCCTCCTCCAGGAGTTTCAGTACCTGCTCTTCCTTGGACCTCTACCCCTTCTAAATGGCTTAGGGAATCAGATTCCTGGGATGAACATTTAGTGCCTGGTGAGGAGTCTTTGTCCTATTCTTCACAGATGGCTTTGGCTTATGATTCTAATGAAGAGAAATCTGTTTGCCCCAAGTCTCCTTTTGAGGAATTGTCCTTTGGAGGCACAGTTAGGATGATGAAATTCTTTACATGGAATGCTCCTCATGTGTTTGACATTCAGAGAAGATATTATGAGCTGCTACAGGTGGATACTCCTAAACCATCGGCAGTTCCTCCTGTGTTACTACAGGTGGATACACCTAAACCATCCGCAGTTCCTCCTGTGTTACTACAGATGGATACTCCTAAACCATCATCAGTTCCTCTTGTGTTGGCTGCTTTCATTGCTGCTTCCAAGGCTCCCGATTCTCAGCTTCCTGCTCCTAAGAAACCTAATAGGTTCTATAAGGTCCCTGAAGATTGCCAATTTTTATTTAAATGGCCTTCTGCTGATCCTGCTGTGGTGTCAGCTGTCATGAGATGTTATTTTTGGCTTCGCCTCCTGTGTTTGCATGAGGACATTAAGGCCAAGTTTTAGGATGTTCCTTTGGATAATATACGATGTTCCTTTGGATAATATACATCTTTTTGGGACTGCCGTCTGCTGACATTTTAAGTCTCTTCAAGAGAAGAGCAAAGCCTTGCAAGACTTTAAACATTTTTTTCTCTCCTATCCCCAAGTTTCAGAGGAATTACCCTTCTAGGTCTGCTTTTGTTCTCAGGCAACACTGTCAGGTCTCTATGGGCAGGAAGGGTGGGAGGCAGGCTTCCTCTGCTAAGGCTGGTCAGATTTCCGTGGCCTGGAAGCCTCATTTATCTTAAAATCCTCATGAACCTTATAGAACCTATCACATTTCTTAGGAGCAGGAAGCTGAGAATCAGGAGACTTCTCTTTGAAAAGTCACCCCCTTCTTTTAGAGCAGGTTCCTTTGCCCATTTTTGTTCCAAATTGGTGCTTCACTTCCAGATTTTGGGTTCTATCCTATATCAGGGTTACTTCAATGTATGGAAATCTCACCTTCCTTTTTCAGGGATTCCTCAACCTCCTCTAGAGCAACTTCATTTCCCAGAGGTTCTAGGGTCTCTGTTGAACCACAAAACCATTCAACCTGTCCCCCCTCCCAAGTGGGAAAGGGATTTTATTCACAGACTTTACTGGTTCCTCAAAAGGAAAGCACTTGGGAGACTTATTTTGGATTTCTCCCAGCTCAAAACCTTTCTTGAGAGCCCTTATTTTTGGATGCTTACTCTTCAAACTTGATTTCCTCTTTTATTACCCCCCACTTTTCTGCTGTCCTTGGATCTGAAAGATGCTCACCTTCATATCCACATTCACCCTCTTTTCAGGAATATTTTATGTTTCTCTGTATCTTTCTCTCATTTTCAGTTCTCTGCTTTGCCCTTTGGTCTCTCTATTGCCCCAAGGGTATTCACAAAATGCCTAACTGCTGTAATTGCCTTCTGTAGGCTCCAAGGCATTCAGATTTTTCCTTATCTAGATGACCTGTTGCTTCATGAGGGGTTCCCTTTTGGAGTGGGTGTGCTCCAGGGTTCATCTCTGAGCCCACTGCTGTTCATACTGGTTATGGACTCTATTAGCAAACAGGTCAGAGGTGACAGATCAACAAAGTTGCTGTAAGCAGATGATTTAACCAAGAACTTCAGCAAAGGACAGAGGAATGGAATGCAAAACTGAAGGCACATGGGATGAATCTAACTACAGATAATGCAGTGATAATGGCAGAAAATTAGAGAAGTCAGAAGAAGCTGAGAATTGAGGTAGAAGGGAAGATAGTGGAACAGATTAATAACATATTTTTTCTTTATAAACAAAAAAATCTTTAAAAAAATAATCAAGTCTGACATAGGCAATCTTACGTTTGTATAAATGAAAAAGTACATTAATACAATTTAATTGCAAACATTATGCATCACAGATCCTGTTGAGACAACTGTAGTTGCAAACATTATACATCACTTATAATATATCCAGTCATTCTCAATTATTACATAGCTCATTCAAATCCTGCCTTCTTTAAACCTCGTTCCTTCTCTGCATATAATGTTCCCACAGTTCCCATTTTTTCTATGTAGTTTGCTCCTTCCCTTTTCTAAAGATCCCAATTCCAGTTGCTTTATCTCTGTTACTATATTCACTACTTCTAGTAAAGTTGGTTTAGATTCTGATTTCCATTTTACAGTAATTGCTTTTTTGGCAGCCACCATAATTAGACAACAAGGCCTTATGTCTAGGCAGTTTTGATTCTGTATTATAGCTCAAAAAGATCATTTCCTTAGTTACACCAGTTTGCTCATCCAGTATCTCTGACACAGCAGTCATTTCAAATCAAAGATCCAAAAACTTCTAAAATATGTTGCATATTTGGGAGACATACATAAATCCCCCACTGCGTCTCTGTGAATTGCTTATCCAATTTATCTTCCCAATCATTTCTAAGCTCTTTTGATTGATTCTTATAGTTGCCATAAAAAAATGTAAATGCTCTACTAATTATTCCTTTTTTAACTGTAGCTTCTGTTCTAGATTCTATTAAAAACTCTACCAGTGCTGGTCTTTTGTTTAGGACCCCCTCCCCCATTTATTTCTCTCTGCCTATATTCTGATATCAATCATAGGTTCATACTAAGCTAACTGCCCTTGTGAGCCATGTTAAGCCTAGCCAATTATCCCTTGTGAGACTCAAACGCTGCACCTTGTGTTTGTAAGGCAAACACCTTAACCATTAGGCCACCTCCCAAATCCTTGATAGGGAAGGCAATCTCTAACCTTCAGTCGCAATAAATTCTTGGTATCTTCCCATTCTATTACCTTTCCCTTTCTAGTTATTTGCTTCTAATACCTTGGATCCTTTGCCAGTTTTCTCCAATAAATTCCAGGTATTGTCTGTATCTCTAATTGCCATCATCCCTATCAGCAGAATCTCTTTTCTCTATTCCTGTGCTGGCTTAGTTGTTAAAATACTGCTACTTTATAAATATAACATTCTGTACAATTATGGTCATTCTCCTTAAGGGTCTACAACTAAAATTCCAGTATCTCTGTTTCTTGAGCTTCTCCCCTGTATTATCATCAACCTTTTCCACTTTGAATTAGTTTTTTTTTTGCTTGTGCTATGTATACAAGTCTTAACTGTGTTGCTCTAAAATACACCTTCAAATTGGGTCAGATTATTAGCTTCAAGTATCTGGTAGGGATAGCTGATGAGAAAAGATGAAGAGGTCAAAGCTACAATCAGAGTGGCTACAACCAAATGGCATAGAGTGGTAGGTGTAGCGTATGACAAAAGAATACCAAAGAAGCTGAAAAGTAAGGTGTACAAGACAGTGGTGTGACCAGTACTATTGTATGGTACAGAAGCCTGGGCAGTAAAGGCAGAGCAGATGAGAAAGCTAGAGGTGATGGAAATGAAGTGCCTGATAAGGGAGGTAGAATGCACACTGTGGGACAGACGAAGAAATGAGGACATAAGAGAAGAAGACAAAAAAGTAGCTCCAACTGCAGAAAAGATCAGACAGAGCAGATTACAATGGTTTGGGTCCATGTGCATAAAAGCAGAAGACAAACTGGTGAAGAAGATTTGGAAAAGACAGGAAGAAGGTACAAGGAAACAAGGGTGTCCAGCAAAGAAGTGGCTGGAGTGTGTGAGAGGATCTGGACAGTCAGGCAGGAGTGTGGCATTGAATCAAGAGAAATGGTAACAGTTAACATGATACCCCAACCCCATGTAGAAAGATGGGAAAAGAAAGGGTGGTGATGGTGATGTTGCTTCAGGTGTCTCTCCCAGTCACTTGCTACAAGATCTGGAGTTCATCATTTCTCTTCTTTAAAGCCTGGGGTTTACTATCAACTTCCAAAAGTCCATCCTGACTCCTCCTCAGGATCATGTGCATCTGAGATGCAGGATTCAGATGGTGCCACTGTTGGCCTTTCTGGCTCCAAAGGCAGCATCATTGACAGCCTTCTTTCAGTCTTTTCTTTCTCTGACTGCCATGCCAGCAAGGGAGTTTCTTCAGGCCCTGGGATTCATGATCTCTTCTATTCAAATGCTTCCTCTTGCCAGAATGTATATGCAGAAGCTTCAATGGTACCTCAGGTCAAATTGGTTACAGCACTGTCACCTTTGAAATGTCAGTGTACCTCTCCTTCCATGTCTCAAGCAGGAATTTGAATGGTGGCTTCAACAGTTCACTCTCAGCCGAGAATGGCCCTTTCAGTCTGCAGTCCCTTCTCAAGAGGTGTTCACTGATGCCTTAGACATGGGGTGGTGGGCTTCTCTTACTCACCTGAAAGTTCAGGGTCTTCGGCTTTCCCATCAAAAGTCAGACAATATCAACATCAAAGAAATGAGAGCTCTGATTCTTCCCCTCAGGCTTTTCACCCCATGTTCTGTCCGGGTCCCTTGAAAGTGTATACAGACAATGCTACAGTGATGTGGTATGTCAACAAGCACGGGGACATTAAATCTTAGTATGATGCATCAGGCTTGGAAGTGGCTCTCAATTATCAGTTAACTTTTCAGGCAGTATACATTCCTTCCTTGCAGCAGACACTCTGAGGAGGTCTAAAACACAAGCTCATAAATGGATGCTTCACAGAGACATGTTTCTGGACATAGTCTATTAGTGGATTATTCCTCAGCTAGATCTTTTTGCCTCCCCTCTGAAAAGGCAGTTTCCTCTTTTCTGTTACAGAGTGCCTTGCCATCTGGCATTGACGATGGATGTCCTTTCCTTGGAAGAGAATGTTTCTTTATGCTTTCCCTCCATTGCCATCTGGCATTGATGATGGATGTCCTTTCCTTGGAAGAGAATGTTTCTTTATGCTTTTCCTCCATTGCCACCTGGCATTGATGATGGATGCCCTTTCCTTGGAAGAGAATGTTTCTTTATGCTTTCTCTCCTTTGCCATCTGGCATTGACGATGGATGTCCTTTTCTTGGAAGAGAATGTTTCTTTATGCTTCCCCTCTACTTCCAAGAGTCTCGCAGAAGATTCAGATGAATACCCCAAAATTCTTGCTAGTAACTCCCTTTTGACCAAGACAGCATTATTTCCCCCTCTTAATGCATCTGGCCAGGGGCAATCATCACAAGTTACCTCACCAGTTGGATGTCCTCATACAGGACAAGAGGTCTCTTATCCATCCCCACCTGTCCACTCTGCAACTGACATTGCGGTTGATAAAATAAAAAAAGAAAATGTGGGTGATAGGGTTTTGATCCCTTTCAGGCACCTCTTTTTGGAGGATGTACTCAGGGCTTTACAGAAGGCAAGGAAACCCTCAACCAGAAAATCTTGCATGTCCAAATGGAAAAGATTTCCTGTCTGGTGCCATGCTTGTAACCAGGACCCTTTTTAAGTGGGGGTCCCTTCTAATCCTCTCTTATTTGTGTGAGTCGCTACAGTCTGGCTTGGCCTATTCTTCTGTGAAGGCCCATTTGTCAGACATTTCTGCTTGCCTGCCCTTGAATCCTCCTTTGACTTCTCATTTTGAGGTCAGTCTTTCAAAGATGTCCTGCATATTAGGCCTCCTTCTTGGGACCTTAATTTTGTTTTAGAAAAATTGACTCCGGCTCCTTTTGAGCCTGCAGATTCTGCTTCTTTACAACATTGTACCTGGAAGACTGTTTTGCTGCAGGTTCTTGTGAGTTTCTGAGCTCCAGGTCCTTATGGCCATTCCTCCTTGCTTGGTTTTCCTGAGACAGGGTGTCCCATTTGTACTAATCCCTTTTTTATGCCCAAGGTAGTAAAGTTGTCATTGAATCAGTCATTACAACTCCCTTCCTTTTTCCTTTCTCGTCTGCAAGTGAGAGGGTCCTGCATACCTTAGATTTGCACAGACAGCTCAAGTACTATTTGGATAAAACTAGAACTATTTGTAAGTCTGATCATATTTTATTTCCTTTCATCCCAGGTCTTTGGGTTTGGCTGTTTCTAAGCAAACTATCTCCTCCAGGAATTTCAAGGCCATTTCCTTTTAGCATTATAAGTTGGATATGGTTTCTAGAGCCAGATCAAGTTTTGTTGCATTCATTTTATGTGGGTTTGTTGAGGGCTATGTTTCCTGAGCTTTTTTTTTTTACTCTCCCTTCTATTTAAAATACTGCAACAGTGATACAGAAGAACATAGTACAGTTGTGTAAAATGTTACCATAACAGTACATTTCCTTCTCTTCACTGTTGCAGTTTTTGATCCCTCCCTCCAACCACCTCTTGTTTGTTTTGCATTTTTTCCTTCTGGATGTGCATGGGCTCCTTTGTTCTGAGGTGACTAGTGGCAATTCAGTTCTGGGTAGTTGCATCCATACATTCCTTCTACACCATTTGTTCTGTGCTGGCAGCATATATGTGATGTACGGCGTATACAAGATTTTTAGACTTCTGCATACTGTCGGAATGTTGGGCTGCCCCAGGAGGGTCATTCCTTCTGTTTTGGATACTGCAACAATAAAGAGAAGGCATCTAGTGTTATGGTAAGATTTTACACAACTGTACCTTCTCAGTTTTAGGTTCTGTAAAGATGACAGGAAAATGAATAGCCTGGCTCAACTTAAACTCAGACACCACTTTATGTATAAATGAAGGACTAGTTTTTCAGGAAATCCTGTCTTTGTGGAAAATAAGATAAGCTTGACCTACCATGAGAGCTTGCAACTCAGATCTTCATCTTACAGAGGTCAGAGCAATTAGTAAGACTGGTATCCATATTAAGACTGTCATGTCCGTCTGATGAGCTGGTTCCAATGCAGCAACAGTTATTTTTTTAACATAAAATTAAGACCCAAGAAGGAGCCACATTTTCTAAATGGCGTCATATGCAACACGCCTTTCAAAAATATTTTCCCATGAGACCGCATTGAAAGAGGGGGATTAATGAGCAAACATGCCAAAATAGCCAACAAATGAACTTTGACTGAAGACTAAGGCACGCCATAGGATAGAAACAGAACACTAGCCCTGAATGGGTACTGGTAGTTTTCTTGGAACCAACTAGAAAACCTTTTCCATTTACTAATATATGATTTTCTAACTGCAGGTTTTCTTGCATCCATTAATACCTGCTACATGTCCTCAGGAAAAAAGGTGCCAAATCATCCAGGTAGTCAGTTGTAGTTGTTTGGGGTTGGGAAGCATCAAACACCCCTGGTCTTGTGTGAGCAAATTCAGCATGTGTGGAAGCCTGTGGTAATTGTCTCAGGCCACTTTCAAAAGAAGGGAGTACCACTGTTGCCTGGGCCAAAATGGAGTCACCAAAGTGGTCCTTCGGGAGTTGTCCTGAATGACTGTGGATATTAGTGGAAAATCATACAGTAATATTCTTACCCAAGGAAAAGAAATGCATCTGTCTTCCAGGCCTTCTTGCATTAAGTCCTGGAGCAGAATTTTGCCACCTGACTGTTGTGAGTGGAGGAAAAATGGTCTCCTTGATGTGTTCCCCACAGCTGGATCAAATGTTGGAAGACTGCCTGATTCAGTTTCTATTCATGAGGGTCTGTGCTCCTCCTGCTCAGTTTGTATGCCACACAGTTTTGCACTAATAGCATGTAAGATGCCTGTAGATGAGACTGTGTTGAAAAACTACATCCCAGGCAACAGTGGCTACTCTGCATAAAGGGCAAGATCTGGTTCTCCCTTGCTTGTTTATGTACATTACTGTGCTATTGTCTGTAAACACTTGGAGACATCCTGGGGACCACACACAATTGAAAGGATTGAGGGAATTTATGACCGCAAACTTCTTTTATGTTTGTGTGTTACGGTCTGTTTTTTTTTTCCACAGGCCCTGCACATTTATTCCCATTGGCACTGCCCCCATCCAAAGTGTCTGTTGTGACTTACTGTGCTGGAGCAGGAAGGGAGAATGAGAGACCTGGATTTTGAGAAATTTGGTACGTCCACCATGAAATCTCCCCCTTCACAAACTTGCAAACTGTAATCTGAAATACGTTGGAGGATGTTGATAATGGGACCATAAAGATTTGGAGTACCATTGACTTTTCCTCATATGGCATCTTGCAAGAGATATAATGAGTTGTCATTGAAGCCATGAGACCCAGAACCCTGAAAAATCCCCTTGCTGACACAGCAGTCTGAATGGAAGCCTCAAGACTATATCTAAATACAACTCTACTTTTTTTTCCCATGGAATGAAAGTTCTTTGACCTCATATGTCCAACAGACACCTCAGGAAAACAGCGCTGAGGAGAAATTAGATAAGACTTATGTTCTCTTGGAATCCCATCCTATGCAGGAGATCTCTTACCCAAAGGAGACATTCCTGACATTTTGAAAAAGACTCTACAAGGATAAGCAACTTGTCTAAACAAAAAAAACTGAACACCATGCAGTCTGCAGAAGGTTAACACAGGTGCTAGACACTTTGTTAACACTCATAGTGCAGTACATAGACCAAAGGATAATGCAGAGAACTGATAACAACATCCAAACATAGACAACCTTGAGAAACTTCTGAAATCTAATTCTGTAGGAATTAAATGGTATGCATCTTTTAAATCTATGGTCACTAGAAAATTCAAATGGGGAATATGGGGCAACAAGCTGTGAAGTGACAGCATTTTGAACTTGGGTACTATCACAAACCGGTTCAGAAAGGAAACATTCAGATCTGGTCTGCAAGAATCTTTTTTTGGCACTAGAAACATCCTCAAATAAAAACCTTCCCTGATTGAGGAGGAGAAACTACTTGTATTACCCCTTGAGCAAGTAAATGCTGAATGATGAGGGAAAAGAATCTGGTCGGGCAGGTAAGGAGGAATCCCTCAAAAAGGTGGGAGACTCCTACTACTATCTGTGATCCTGATGGTTTACACTCAAAACCCATCTGTCTGAGACAATCTGTTGTCCTACTGCTATCTGTGATCCTGATGGTTTACACTCAAAACCCATCTGTCTGAGACAATCTGTTGCAAAAGAGAGAAATGATGGTTCAAACTTTCTTGAAGGATTAAGGGACTGCCATGGGGGTGGGAGGAGACGGATCGCCTTCATACAGGAGTATTATCCCATCATCCTCGACAGGACATTTTAACCATAGCTATGCTCCCCATTTGTTACCCAGCTGTGTTATCCCAAATGTTAAGTTGCAACTGGATTCACTAAAGCAATAGTTGTTGGGTCTCATTTGGAATGAGCATATACAATCCTAAAAGATTGAGGGACTTTATCCACTTTTTTGGGGTAGCAGGCTGGCTGTCAGGGAAGTTACAGGTTATGACAAAAACATCCTTTAAAGCAGACAGAAGCAGAAGGAACAGTAGTTGTTTCTGGAAATTCTGGTTGTACCAAATCATAATACTTCTTGAGGGACTGAGAAACTTCACTGTTTTCCCTCTGAAAACAATTAAACTATTCCGGAAATAGTTTCAGAGAATGAAAATCTTTCAAAAGTACTGGCTCAAGCCACACTCTCCTCAGAATCTGAGACCACACACAATCTGCCCCTTCGCAATCATTTTGAGGTGCAAACTATTGAATCTCTTCAGGAAAATTAAATATCCGTTTTTCTTTTTCTAGAAATAGCCATACAAGAAGGATCAAGAGCCTGCATTAAACCTTGAGCTAAGGCCAATAAATTAATCCTGTCCAGAGAAACTGAGACAGAAGACATATGGTAAAAGTCTGTTTCTTTTTCATAAGAATTTCTGAAGAAACAGGCCCACTTTTGCCAGGACAAACATCCCTAGAGATGAGTGTAGCTTTCAGTCTAGGGAGAGTAGCATTCTCTGACCCTTCTCCCAGGAACAAGAGTGGCTCTCCCTTGCCATCAAGGGCACTCCAGCAGCCACAAATGATGTCTAACCCTTAGTCCATGGTGGCTGTAAGGATTACAGAGGGAGGAAGGGGAAAAGATGAGTGGTCCAAGAAACCAGTTTTGGCCACGGCAGAGCTACCCACCTATGGCTGAGGCACTTCAGTAGCCTGCTGTGGTGGCAAAGGCTGTTTAACATTTTTATTATTATGGCTAGAAGGAAGAACTGAGGAATTGGTAGGCCATTCCTTGGTCAAGTCTAAAAAGGTGCTGATTCCCAGGTAAGCATGGCAGCAATAGTTAGTAAAACAGGTAAGTTGTAGAAATAACTTCCCATTAAAACGCAGTAAAAAGCACTTTTAAACATTTACCCAGGAGTAAAATAATTTACCACAGAAAACTAGTTCAGTTTTAGCAACTTTTTACCACAAAAGTAAAAAGTAAGGCTCCCATGGAGTAGTTACAAAAGTTTCACAATGGTCATTAAAATGTTTTCCTAATTAAGTTTCACAGGAAATGTTTTCTATCATAAAATGCAAAGTGGAAGGTTTCCCCCAAAGAGAACCTATCTGTCTAGGAATAGAACAGCATTAACCAACCGTCGATCTCAAAAGGCACACACAAGCACTCGTTTAAATGGCACGAAAGCTCTGAAGGGCTCAGTGTCCAAACCTGACTTTTAATCAGTGCAGTTTGAGCTAACGGTTTGGGTGCATGGAAGGTACCTTGAAGCTTTGAAAGCAAGTCAGCTGTTATACCCCTAGTAAGGTATAAACCTTATAGCTTACTTTACTACTGCAGTAATCCATACAAAAAAAATTCTCTATGTCTCTTCTGAGGGGAAGAAAGGGCAGAAGAAAAGAACACGGGGCTAAGGGACATACTGACTTTAAACAGTCCCTGAGAAAAACTGAACCACTCTTTCTCAGAATATTCAGCTGCTTAGAGGCATTGTTAAGTCTTCTGCCTTTTTTTTTTGCATAGATATCAGCCAGCACAAAATAAGGAGGCTCCAAACCATGATGTACCTCCGTAAGGCAGCTGGGGCTTCTTCCCTTACTAGAATTTGAGGAATACACACAGATCCCTCTGAAATAAGGTGACATTCCCCCTTCCTTTCCAAAGTGGGCATCTGGTCAGGCTGGATATGCAAGAAGGCCACACCTTACTGACCTCTGATGGAGTAGTGACAGTGAAAGCAGCCAATATACTCAGGCTGTCTGAGTATTCCCCAAGAGGCAGAGTGGAGATGTCTAGGTTGACGAGACAGTCAGAGACTCGAGTTTAAACTCAACACCTTCTTCGACTAGAAAGAGATATTTGACTGGGAAGCTTCCAAAGCAATTTTCCATGCACAAGCTCCTTTAACCCTTAGTTTTCTAGAGGGATTTTGAGAGAAAACAACCATCTCCTAAGAGTCTAAGGGATGTAGGACTGACAAACAGAACAGTCCTAATTATGAATAGCCCCAGACAAAAATAAACATTTAGAGAGATTGTTCCTATAAGGAATTTGCCTTACAGTCATATTTTCCCTGAGTAAGAAAAAGGGAAGGCTCTCCATCCTCAACAGGGATACTTATCTGCCAAAGGCAAGTGAACTGGCACCTACTATACAGCTAACAGACTGCAGCTCAATCACAAATTTGGTGTTCATACTGCTGGCTAGAAAGTTCTGAAGCCCGTGCCTCCTAGCTTTCTTGAACTTTGGTCATATGTCCAACGTATGGCTCAAGAAGAAAGTACACAAGCTGTAGTATGCTGGCTTGATGGACAGCTATTCCTGGCACAATATGCCATCAGATAGTAATCCAAGGAATAATATCAGAGTTTTCCTTTAGGTTTTACTTTTATCTCACCTTGATACTGTAAGATAACCAAAACTGACACAATCAAAGTCTCCTCTGAACATGTGTATCTTGTAGATAAACGGATCACACAAGTGTTATATCAGACCATGTTCCACTTGAAATACAGGGAGCACTGACTGAAACAGGGGAAATGTTAAAGAATATTCTAATAAAAAACCTTAAACAAAAATATATATACTTATACATGTTCCAAAATGTTGTTCACATTAAAAATAAACGTGAGCCACTATAAATGTTATTCCCTAAGTATTTTCTCATAGTTCCCAAAGGAATATACAATAGCCTTACCAATATATAAAAACTAAAAATATGCGTGAAATACATTGAAAATAAACAATATAAATATCTAATGTCCATGGGTTATCCTGCCATCAGGCGGTCCCTCAGTCGGCCTGAGTTCCAAAGTCTTGGTCCGGCATCGGTTGCTGTCACCTCTTCCCTGACGTCAGTGTGACAGGGGTATATAAGATGCAGCCGACGCCATTTTCTTCAGTTTTTCTTGCCCCAGATGTCAGGTGCCCCCAAAAAGGTAGGCAATGCAAATTGTTAATAAAACATACATAAGAAAAGCAATCAAAAACTTTCAGTTACCAGCAAATACTCCCCATAGGTAGCAAAGGGTAGAAGACTTAGGTACGTACCAGCAAGTAAGAGGGGAAGGAGGGAGGGTAACCTGGACTGCAGCAGTGTGAACACTCGAACATCTACATTTATGGTAGGTACAAAACTGTACTATGTTCATGGTGTTACACTGCTGCAGTCATTACACTTGGGTACAATCCCAAAGCTGAGGTAGGGTGGCTGGTTCTATAAGGCATTCGGGGTGGCTATAAGGCCCTGCAGCACTGCAGTGGCAAAGCCAGCTCTGGATTTAGAGTAAAGAGGCAGATGGTAATGCTTGGTGAAGGTATGTACAGAACTCCAAGTTGCTGCTTCCAAAATGTCCTTCGTAGGTACTCCTCTGAGGTAGGCAGTTGAAGTGGCTGTTGCCCTGGTGGAATGAGACCTAATGCTGTTAGGTACAGTTTTCCCATGGTGTGTATAGCAGAAACGTATACAGTGTCCTATCCATTTTGAAATGGCTTTTCCCTGTGCTCCTGCAGCATATGCTACAAACAATTGCTCAGTTTTTCTGAAAGCTTTTGTTTTGTCCAAGTAGAAGCCAACTGACTGTGTATGTCCAAGGAATGCAGAAGTCTCTCCCCTTTATTCTGTGGATTTGGATAAAAAGTTGGCAAGTGAATAGTTTGGTTTAGATCCAGACTTGATACCACCTTTGGCATAAAAATAAGGTTTGTTCTTAAAGACACCCTGTCTTGGTGGAAAATGATGAAAGGTTCCACTGCCATTAGTGCCTGTAATTCTGAAACTCTTCGTGCTGAGGTTATTGCCAGGAGCAGAGCAGTTTTCCCAAGAGATATATTTTAAATATGCTGAGTTAGCTGGCTCAAAAGGAGGTAAAGTTAATTTCTCCAACATGAAGTTGAGGTCCCAAGTTGGAGGTGGTGCTCTACAGGGCGGTCTTATGTTTTTAGCTCCTCTGAGGTACTGTTTTAGCAAAGGATTAGAAAAAATAGGTGGGTCCATGTTGTAATGAGCAGAGATGTCAGAGGCGTGGATCTTGATGGATGAAAAGGAGAGGCCTTTATCCAGCATCTCAGTTAAATATTGTAGTATCTGAGGAATATTTGGGACAAGAGGGTCAAGGCTGTGAGCCTGGTTCCAGGCACAGAATCTCTTCCATTTATCCAAATAGGCTTTCCTGGTGCTAGGCCTTCTGGCCTCCAGAATGACATCCATAACAGCTTTGGAGAGAGGCATTGCTTGCTTGACTAAGGAATCTGCCATGCAGCCAGGTTTAAAGTCTTGAGCTGGCAGATTGTTTTGCTGAGTCAGAAGATGTGGGATTTGAGGCAAAATCCAGGGTGGACCTTGTGCTAAGTTCTTTAAGATTGGGTACCAGTGCTGGCGTGGCCAGTCTGGGGCAATCAGGATCATCTTTGGCTTTTCTTGCCTGGCTTTTATGAGTACCTTTGAAAGGAGAGGTAGTGGTGGGAAAGCATATACTTGTAGGTTTTTCCAGCTGAATGAGAGGGCATCCACTTTCCATGCTTGTGGGTGGTAAGTCCTTGTGCAGAATTTCTGTAGCTGGCAGTTCATTGGGGATGCAAACAGATCTATGTCCGGGCTCCACCATTTTTGTGTTATCTTTCTGAATATTTGTGGATGTAATTTCCACTCATGCGGATCCATGATGTTTCTGCTTAAGTCGTCTGCCAGTGTATTTTTCTCTCCTGGCAGGAATTGTGCTTGCAGATGAACTTGATAGGTTAGAGCTGTGTTCCACAAGGTCATGCCTTGTCTGCAGAGGGGATAAGAATGAGTGCCCCCTTGTTTATGTACCACAATAACTGTGGTGTTGTCTGTCTTTAGTAGTAGTTGTCCTAGATGCAGAAGGTCCTTGAAAGCTATAAGGGCATTTTGTACAGCTAGCATCTCTTTTTGACTGATGTGAAGATGCCTTTGTTCTGCAGGCCACTTGCCTTGAATACATTTTCCTGCCATGTGTGCTCCCCAGGCGTAATCCGATGCATCTGTTGTCAGTGTTTGCCTGGCTGTGGGTTGAGTGAAAGGCTGTCCCTTGTTGAAGTGACAGGCTTGAGCCCACCATCAAAACTCCTGTTGAAGGCAAGGAATTAGTGGTATTACTGTTTCCAAACTGTGACAGTGTTGAGACCAGACACTCTTTAGGTACCATTGTAGTTTCCTCATATGCAGTCTGGCATATGGAATTAGTAGTATGCAAGATGCCATGTAACCCAAGGCCTGCAGAATTTTTCTTGCAGGGAGTTGGGTCTTTGTTGCCATCAATTGAAAATATTGAGTCAGTTGTCCTTGCTTGTCTGGTGTGAGATAAGCCATCTGGGCCGTTGTATTTAAGCTGGCACTCAGGAATATTATCTCTTGTGAGGGCACTAGTTTTGACTTCTTTTCATTTACTGTTAGCCCTAGGCAACTTAACTTTTTTACAAACGCCAGATGCTTTAGAAGAATGCCCTTGCTCTCTGCTTGAATAAGGCAATCATCCAGGTATGGATAAATTTGAATTCCTTTCTGTCTGCAAAATGCAATTACTGGTGCCAGGCACTTTGTGAAGACCCTGGGCACAGTAGATAAGAAAAAGGGCAGTGCAGAGAATTGGTAGTGCATTGAACCAGCTATGAATCTGAGGTATCTTCTGCAGTTTTGTCTGATAGGGACATGCAGGTATGCCTCCTTGAGGTCCAAAGTTAAGAGCCAAGCTTTCTTGCCCAGCATGGGAAGAAGCTGCTGTAGTGTCAACATTTTGAATTTTGGAACATCCAGGTAAGTGTTTAGAGAAGAAAGATCCAGAATGGGCCTCCAGAGAGAGTCTTGAGTAAAATCCTTGTCCTTGCTCCTGTGTTGGTACCTTTTGAATAGCTCTCATGTCCATGAGTGCTGTAATTTGTCTTTGAGCCTCTGCCCATTCATTTGGTGGCAGATTTGGCATTCCTTTTAACCTTGGCAGAGTGTGAAAGTGGAACCTGTAACCTTGAGATACAATGTTGAGAACCCATTTGTCTTTGGTGATCATATGCCAATTGTGACAGAAAAGTGCCAGTTTTCCTCCCAAGGGGGCTGCCAAGAGAGAAGTGTTTGGCAGCTGTAGTGGAAAGTCATTGGGGCTGTTTTTTTATAAGGTTGAGGCCTGTCTTCCCCTTCTTTCTGGGTTGATGCACCCCATTGTCGAGGCCTGTAAGGACCTTGTGGTTGACCTCTGCCTCTTGGATGTCTGTCTGTAACTGGAAAGGACCAATTCTTTGTTGGCCAATTTCTGCTAAATCCAGGAGGCTGAACCTGTAAGAAATCCTTCACCATTTGCATAGATTTTGCCTTATCCTCCATTTTCTTTAATACCTCTTCTGCCTTAACTCCAAATAAAACATCCTGCTGCAAAGGTGCATCCAATAATTTTGCTTTAACATGATCTGGTAACATCTGTTCTTTTAAACAAGCATGTCTTCTAATGACAGATCCTGTAACTGCTGCTCTACAAGAGGCCTCTGATGAATCAAAACCACATTGCAAAGTATGTTTTCCCACTTGTTCAGCTGCATGCAATAAATCCTGCATTTCCTTATAATTAGAAGGATCTGAATTTGGAAGCATTTTTTGTTTCAACTGAGACATCAAATATTGCTGATATTTTAGCATGTGAAACTGGCAATTTAAGGCCCTCATTGCTAAAGTTGCAGATGTATATACTTTCTTCCCCCATCTGTCTAATGCTCTGGAATCTCTGTCAGAGGGGACTGGATTTTTTGCTGAAGAGGCCTTTACCCCTTTGGGACCCTGGGAAATAGTTTCAGGGTCAGCAACAGGGCTTTTATAAAGAAATTTGAGAGAGTCAGGAACTCTGTAGTATCTGTCTGGCTTAACTGGAGCAGGAGGTAAAGAATCAGGATTTAAACTGGATTCAGTATACACATCATCCACAATATCTAACACTGGCGGAATAGCAAAGGGTCTGTGCTGAGGTAATAAAAGGAAATCTCTGAGCCTTTTCTTGGATTCTGAATAATCCTGGCCCTCCCAATGGAAATGCTCCCTCGTGGTATGTAAGGTTTCCCCAAAGGAGTAGTCCTCTGGCGGAGGGGCTGAAGGAATTGATTCGTCAGCATCAGAATCCTCATAAGGGGGTAAAGAGTATCCTAAGTCTGAGGATGAATCTGAAGAGATGGATACCTGGTTGGACGAGTCATAGTCTGCATCCTGTCTAGGCCTTCTATCAGGAGGGGAATGGGACCCCCTGATCAGAGTAATTAAGTCTTCGGCCATTTTGAGCATTTGTTTCTTAGGCATGGAGGCCTGTCCTGGTGAATGTTGAAGTTCTTAGTTTTTAAAGGGGTTTTAGACTTAGCAGAAGATTTAATGGTTAACTGAGTAGGTCTGAAAACACCCTCTGAAGCTACAGGTTGTTCAGCTACTCCGGATCCCTCTGAAGGGTTAGTCTCGGTAGGCTGTAAATCTGGTGCGTCCGAAGGCCCAGCCATCTCCACATGGGAGTCAGAGGTGGCCTGTGGCTCCAAAGAAGCAGTTGTCAGGGGCTGTGAAGGTGCCTCGCTGAAAACCAGAGAACCGGCGAATGGTCTAGAAGAGGCTTCGTCGTCAGTTTTGGCCTCGGATGCCTGTCCTTGTCTTTGCATTTTTTGTGTATTCCGGTCGTCAGTAGTTCCGACGGCATGGTGTAATTGAATTTTCTGCCAAAATAATGTCGGGCAAAATCAAACCGATGTTTAATAGTGCGCTTGTTAAACCTAGCACAAAACCGACAACCTGTGATGTCGTGGTCTGGGCCTAGGCATGGGATACAATAAGAATGGAAATTTTTATTTTATTTTTTATTTTATTTTACATTTGTTGACCGGGATAGTCCGACTGGATGCATGTCCATTTTCAGCAGAGGCCCGGGGAGAAAAGCTCCAAGGGTAAGCAGATACAGCATTACATAATACCAGCATTACCTATTACAAACAGACTATTTACAGAGATTACATAGGTAAGCAAGTTAAACAAGTTCCACAGGTTACAGTTAGTCCTGAGCACAAGTCAGGATTAAATTAAATTACACAGTAAACTGGTTAACAGATTTTTACACATTCGAGTTAGCCAGGCTTGATACATTGACATAGCCAGTTAAGTGACAAATGTTGTTTGAGTCTAGTTTTAAATTGACCTAAGGTGGAAAGTAAGGTAATATCAGCTGGAAGAGAGTTCCAGGATCTACTTACAGAGTTTGCAAAGAGAGAATCACTGGCTGTGTTATTAATTTTGCTAGTCTGAATTAGTAGTTTGTTAGAGGATCAAAGCGGTCTAGGATTGTTATAGGGGGTGATAATATTTTTAAGTGCAGGAGTATTGTCCGGATTATAGAGGATTTTATAGGCCATAATCAGTTGGTTATACTGGATTAGGCTAGGTAGTTCAAGCCAACCAAGCCGATTTAGATTGATGCAATGATGTGTCCTAAAAGGCAGCCCAGTGGCAAACCTGGCAATGTGGTTGTAGCAAATTGAGAGTTTGTTAAGAACAGTCTTGTTCAAATTCAAGAGTAGAGGGGATGCATACAGAAGGGTTGAAAGAAGGTGAGAGCGAGCTATGGCAATTTTAGCTGTAGGGGTTAGGAAGGCTTTTATTCTGTAAAGTGACCCTAGTTTTTTATTGATGGTTTTGATAGTTTGGTTAACATGTAGGTCAAATTTGAGATTATTGTCTATGATGACACCTAATAGTTTTGTAGATGGGTCAGGGGAGATTATTGTGCCATCATTTGATTTTATAGTAAAGGTGAAAGCGGTAGTCCTACGTGTTGATGAAAATAACAGCATTTTAGTTTTTTTGGGATTTAGGATCAGACGATGTTCAGAAAGACAGTTTTCTATTGTATTAAAGGTGGTCTGGGTAGCTGACCATACCTCTACTGGAGATGTGGCTGAGCAAATCAGAGTAGAGTCATCAGCATATTGGATACAGCTGACTTTTGGGATGACAGTATAAAGGTCGTTAATGAAGATGGAGAACAGCAAGGGCCCTAATATGGAGTCTTGTGGTACTCTGAGGGTGTTAGGTAGAAGGTTAGAGAGTTTGTTCTGCCAGAGGACAGCCTGCTGTCGACCATTCAGGTAGGACTGAAACCGTTGGAGGGCTCCAGTATCTAGACAGAATGTTTGCAGGGTGTGGATTAAAAGTTGGTGATCAACCATATCGAATGCCTTGGAAAGATCCAAAAAGAGGACTGAGGATATATAGTTATTGTTGAGATTATGGTTTATGGTGTTAGTAAAGGTTAGGAGGGTTGAAGTAGTGCTGTGATGAGGACGGAAGCCATGCTGAGTGTCTGCCATAAGGCAATTTTGGATTAGGTGGTGCATGAGTTGTCTATGAATACATTTTTCCATAATCTTTGCAAGTGGAGAGAGTATAGCTATTGGCCTATAACTGGAGAATTCAGTAGAGCTGCCTCCTTTGTGAAGTGGGATTACATAAGATATTTTCCAGATGGTGGGAATTTTAGCTTCTACTATGGTTCGATTGATTAGTATTGAGACGGGGTAAGCAATAGCATCAGCTGATTTTTGTAGGTACTCGGCAGGGAGTTGATCAGCAGAAAGTGTAGTGGGTTTTAATTTTTTGATAAGGTATGGATAAGTGAAGTGGCGACTTGTTGGAAGCTGAACGCAAGTAGGTTTCTAGGGGTGCTACTTTCAGGACCAGGGGAGCTAGGAGGTAGTTGGCTAGCTAGGACTTGAATTGTCTCAGTAAAGAATTGGTTAAAACTATCAGAAACATCTTCAGGGGTTTTATCAATAGTAGCAGCAGGGATTGGGGTTGAAGTTTGTCCAGGATGTAGTAGATTATTTAAACCTGCCCAAAACTTCTGAGGGTTATTTTGATTTACTGTCTGTAAATTACAGTAGTATTGTTTTTTGTCTTGTAAAATTTATTTTTTTGGTTTCGTTCCTGGATTGCCTGTATTTAATGTGATCTTGAGGGTCTTTAGAAGAACGCCATAAAGCCCATGCTTTGTTTCTAAGGGTAATTTTGAGTTTAGACTCTATAGAAAGCCATGGTGCAGTTTTTGCCTTGGTTCTCTTTGAACGAACAGGTGCATGCAAATCAAGGATCTCAAGGAATTTGTTGTTAAAGTATGCTACTGCTTCCTCTAAGGGGAGGTGTTTTAGAATAGACCAATTACATGAGTTTGGTTCTTGTTGGAATTTGGCAGGGTCAAAGTTTTTATTGTTTCTAACCTTTCTGAGTAAGGGTTGTTGGGAATTAATGGTTTTGTGCTTAATTACATATGTGAGAAAGTGATCGCTTAGGCCATTACGGAGGGTACCAGAGGTGTACAGTTGGGGGTGACTGTTTATGAGTACCCAGTCAAGTATACTTTCTTTTTGGTTGGGTTTACCTATCCTGGTAGGGGTGGATATGATTTGTGTAAATGCATGCAGGTTAATATGGGTGGTTGGGGATTCTAAGGAACAGGTGCCCCAGTCTATGTTAAAGTCTCCAAGTAGTAGGGTTTCTTGGGGGTAGTGACATGATAACCAGTGCAGGATATCTTCAAATGTAGATATATTGTTACCTGAGGGAATGTACATACAGATGATATTAATGCATTTATTTTTATTAAGTTGCAATTTGGTGGCAAGAATCTCAGAGTTATTAATCTGAGGAGGTTGTATTACATCTATGGTGACATTCAACTCAGATTTATAGAGTACAGCTACCCCACCCCCCTTCCTCGAAGCACGATCCAGCCTGTGTATGTTGTACCCAGGTGGTAACACTTCATTGTCTTTAGTGTTAGGTTTTAACCAGGTTTCAGATAAACAGAGAATCTCAGGGCAGTGGACATCCAGAAGTGCATGCAATTCATGTACCTTGTTATTAATGCTTCTAATATTGAGATGACAGACTAGGAGAGAGTTAGTTGGCCTATTAATTGTAGGTTTGTAGCTTAGATTACAAGTAGAGGGGGTATGTGCATCTGAAGTGAGTGGGCCAGGGTTGGGGTGAGTATCACCACCAAGTATTAGGTTGAGTCTATACTTGGTGATGAACTTCAGGAATTTGTTTATTAGTTTGTGGTAGTGCTTGGATCTAGAGCTAATGTGCCTGGGGTTGAGATGTTGATAGACTGAACAAGATGTTGGATAGGATCTGGTACTGTAAGTATGGTTGAAGGTGGAAGGATTTACAGCTGGGGTGATAGTATGGCCTTTTGGGACCTGCAATCCCGTAAGAAACTGGTTTTCATACAAGGTATGGTGTGAACAAGAGGGGTAGTAAAGAGGAGTATATCATTATATGTGATTCAGCTAGTGAGTGAAGGAACTGTTTTACCTGGTGATGCAACACCAGAAGATAGAGTGGTGAGGTAAAGGTACTGGAAGGGGGGATGGGAGAATGCCAGATGAAAGCTAATAGGTGCTGTTAAATGTAGGTAGTAGAATAGGGGTGGGTGGAATTATCCCAGATGAAAGCAGATAGGATCTAGAAAGTGGGGGAGTGGCTATAGTACTATAAATTTAGAGGTACTGGGGGTGGGAGGGAATTGGGGGCAGGGAGGGGAGCGAAGAGAGCCCGAGCATAGCGAGGGCGAACGTAGCGGGGCTATTGCAGTTTACAAGGTTTCCTAAGGTGTCCTAAAGCTATAAGGTAAGTATTACAGCTCTAATGTAAGAGTCAATTTACTGCAGTTACAGGGGAAGGAGGCACCACTCAAGTAGAAACAAAGAGCCCTATGGCTGACCAATATGGTGACCTGCTTAATTACAAAGCACTGTAAGTGAAAGCTTAACAAATGCTTTTTGTGTGTAACCTACTCTGTTTAAATGTTGAGAGAAACTGATTGCAGTCCTGTAGACACCGTTTTGTAGGGAACTGTAGAGTTCAACTAGGAAAAGAGAAAAGCAGAAATTCTAGGGTAAGCATGAAGACAACAGGCAGTTATTATATAATAATGCATTCAGAAAGGTTTGGTGGGGGGTAAAGTAGCATACTTCAGAATGAACTAAGATTTATAGCTAAGAAACCTAAGCAAGAGAGCAATGCAGTAAATAAACACTTGCCAGATTTTAAAGATATACCAGAAAAACTAAATCAATTATTCACAATTGTACAACTAGAAAATTGCCAATAAAAGCACTTCAGGTATAGCTAGCCCAAGTTATTCAAGTCATAAAAGCACTTCTTCAATGTGTGTGTACAATTTAAACATTAAAAAACACATGCAGCAAGGAGGAGCTCTGATTATACACTTTCTCTAGGTACAGGTTCAGTTTAAACACAAATCTTACCACAGAAATTCAGTAAAGTCACTAGCTACTTATAGAGCCTCTGAAAAACAAAATAGAGCAGTCTGTGCAGAATCAGAATTTAGCAGCAGGTCATTCAGTTACACAAAAACGGTAAAAGATCCATACAATGAAGAAACTTACACAAAGTCACACCAGGTCAGCCAAGGGGGGGAAGAGAGAGGGAAATCCTAAGCACCTAGATTTGAAAATCCTTATGAGGTATTTGCTTCCCACAAGAAATACAGTTATTAACTTTTACTGACATCGGTCTGAGGCAAGAAAAAGTTTCCCCAATGGGGTACTTAGCTTTGTAGAAGACTTCGGTTCTGGATTCGGAATGAAAATCTCAGGAGTCGGCCAACCGGCACTTGCGAACTGCTTTTGCTTTGGGCACCACGCGGCAAGAAAGACTGAAGAAAATGGCGTCGGCTGCATCTTATATACCCCTGTCACACTGACGTCAGGGAAGAGGCGACAGCAACCGATGTTGGACCAAGACTTTGGAACTCAGGCCGACTGAGGGACCGCCTGATGGCAGGATAACCCAAGTGTAATGACTGCAGCAGTGTAACACGATGAAAATCACCAAGGATAAACTGTCCACTGCTGAAGTACTGGAGGGTTCTAGGTTAAATGGGAAAGCAAGAATTAATATGAGTATTTAACAAAGTGATAGCTGAGCGACTTTATCTGAAACAGGTACTTACAATATTTGGACTCTCACTGAAATTTACAAAGTTGCCCTTTACAATATATGAAGAGTCTAGACCAGAATTAAGAGAGGTGATTTTTCAAATCCTATTATTTTATCAAGGAGAGCACTACAGGGCTGTGCATCATAGATCCTGTTCCCATTGTGCACACAGCTGTAGGCAAAGACAATCCATCAGTCAAGAATGAATGGGTACTAGGTGAACAAGGAAAGAAAAAGTACAGTTGTGAACACTTACCATAAATGTAGATGCTTGAGTATCTTCCCTACTGCAGTCATCAAATTTGGGTTATCCCTGCTAGGGTAGCCCTCGGCCGGCCTGAATACCAGAGACTTAGTACTTCTGCATTGGTTGCTGTCGCTAGACGACTGATGTCAGGTCGTCAATAGTATAAAGGAAGGCAACCAACGCCATTACATCAGTTTTTCTTGCCCTAACTGGTCAGGAGCCCCCAAAGTAGGAAGCCAGGCTCTGGTGGCAGGACCCGATTATTGGAAAAAAAAAAATACCAATATGTCCCCTGTAAGGAAAGGAGAACAAGGAGGAAAGGTAGCAAAAAGAAAAAAGGGGAAGGAGGGAGAGAAATGCAACAGTGAAGACACTCAAACATCTACATTTATGGTAGGTGTACACAACTGTACTATGTTCTTCATGTTTCACTGTTGCAGTCATATTTGGATAGATTCCCAAAGCTGAGGAAATGGGTGGAAGCAGTCAAGGAAGCTAGGGGCTGGTTAGCATGTCCTGCAAGACTGCAGAGGCAAAACTTGCCCTGGATTTAGAAAAGAGAGGCAGGTGGTAATGTTTGGTAAAGGTGTGAGCAGATGTCCGAGTGGCAGCCTCCAGGATGTCCCTGGTGGGGACTCCTCTGAGGAATGCTGCAGAGGTGGAGGCTGCTCTGGTGGAGTGGGTCCTGACCCCTTTGGGGGAGGCTTGCCATGTTGTTTGTAGCAGAAATAGATGCAGTGTGCTATCCATCTGGAAATAGTGTGTTTGGAGATGGCTTTACCCTCTGCCCCTGAAGCAAAGCTAAACAGCAGTTGATCAGATTTTCTGAAGGGTTTATTCCTGTCCAGACAGTATCTGAGCTGTCTGTGCACATCTAGAGAGTGTAGAATCCTTTCCCCCTTGTTTTGAGGGTTAGGAAAGAAGGTGGGTAAATGGATGGATTGGTTGAGAGCCACACTGAATACCACCCTGGGCATGAAGGATGGATTAGTTCTGAGGGATACTTTTGTCTGCATGGAAGAGGATTAAGGGCTCCCACTGCTATGAGTACTTGCAGCTCAGAGACCCTTCTGGCTGAACTCAGTGTCAGGAGGAAGACTGTCTTCCAGGAGAGAAATTTTAGTGCAGAAGAAGCTGGTTTGAATGGAGGCAGGGTGAGCTTTTCCAAGACAAAGTTAAGGTCCCAAGCCGGTGTTGGTGCCCTTCTGGGGGGCCTTCAAGTTGTTAGCCCCTCTGAGGAACTGCTTGATCAGAGGGTGTGAAAAGAGAGGCTGCTCAGTGGGGAAAATGAGCGGAAATAGCAGTGGCATGGATTTTTATAGAGGAGGAAGAAAGACCACTGTGCAGTAGGTTAGCTAAGTAATCCATGATGAGAGGGATGGAGGGCTGTGCCATATTGGCCCCTTAGCCTGGATCTAGGTGCAGAACCTTTTCCATTTATCTGCATTGGACTTTCTGGTGCTAGGGCGTCTGGCTTCTTGGATAACATCCAGAACCTGTTTACCGAGGAGGGCAGATTGGTCAGGGGTCAGGTTATAAGCCAAGCTGCCAAATTGAGTGTTTGCAATTGGGGTGCATGAATTCCCCTTCTCTCTGGGTTAGGAGGTTGGGAATCAGAGGAAGATTCCATGGGGGTAGTGGGGACAGGCTGCAAAGCAAAGGGTACCAGTGCTGTCTGGGCCAGTCTGGAGCTATGTGAATGGTCCTTTGTTTTTCCTCCCTTATTTTGATCAGTACCTTGGGAATGAGAGTTAGAGGAGGAAAGGCATAGACCGAGAGGTTCACCCAGCAGAAGGACAGGGCAGGGCATCTACTTTCCATGCCATGCAGTGATGTTCCCTGGTGCAGAATTTGCTGAGCTGATGGTTGGTGTGTGAGGCAAAGAGGTCGACCTCCAAGGTTCTCCATTTCTGAGTTATTAGTAAGAAGGTGTTTCTGTTGAGCTGCCACTCATGGGGGTCCAACAGTTTTCTGCTTAATTGGTCTGCCAGGGAGTTGAGAGAGCTTGGCAGGTATTGTGCTAACAGGTGTAGATGCATGGAGGAGGCTGTGAGCCAAAGGGTCATGGCCAGCCTGCACAGTGGGTAGGAGTGAGTCCCTCCCTGCTTGTTGATGTACCACATCACTGTGGTGTTGTCTGTTTTGATCAGGAGAATCCCCGGATAGAGAAGGGGTTTGAAAGCTATCAAAGCCTGCTGCACAGCCATCATCTCTTTTAGATTGATGTGCAGGGGGAGTTGCTGGGGGTTCCACTGGCCCTGTATGCACCTGCCGTCCAGGTGTGCACCCCAAGTGTAGTCTGATGCATCTGTGGTGAGGGTCTGGGCAGCGGGGAGAAGGGCAGTCCCTTGTTGTGGGAGCAGGCTGTTGCCCACCAAAGAAATTCCTCCCTCAAGCAAGGAATAATAGGTAAAAGGGTTTCCAGATCTTGAGTGTGTTGACACCAAAGGTTCTTTAGGTACCACTGTAGTTTCCTCATATGCAGTCTGGCATATGGAATAAGGAGTATGCAAGATCCCATGAACCCCAGGGCTTTCAGGATTTCCCTTGCAGAAAGCTGGGGCCTGGTGGCTAGTTGAGAGAAGTAAGCTGATAGAAAACATTGTATCTCTGGTGCTAGGCATGCCATCTTGGATGCTGTGTCCAGACTTGCTCCCAGGAAGATTATCCTTTTGGTGGGTACCTGTTTGGATTTCTTTTTGATTAATGTGTACCCTAAGGAGGTCCTTTACAAAGGCCAGGTCTTGGAGCAGCTTTTCCTGGCTGTCTACCTGAATAAGGCAGTCGTCTATGTATGGGTAAATTTGAATATTTCTTTGTCTGCAAAAAGCAATGGATGGAGTCAGGCATTTTGTGAAAACTCAGGGTGCAGTAGATAAGCAGCCAAATGGGAGTGCAGAGAACTGAAAGTGTTGAGATCCTGCCCTGAAGCGAATATATTTTCTGCAGGACTCCCTGATGGGAATGTGGAGGTAGGCCTCTTAGGTCCAGGATGACTAGCCAAGCGTCCTTGGACAGCATGGGTAGCAGCTGCTGGAGGGTGAGCATTTTGAATTTTGGAATCACCAGGAAGGTGTTTAGAATGGATAGATCAAGGATGGGGCTCCAGGTGCCCTCTTTTCTGGATACCAGAAAAAGTCTGGAGTAGAAGTCTTGTCCTATCTGCTCTGCAGGAACATGTTCTACTGCTCCCAAGGAGAGCAGGGTATGGATTTGCTTTTGAGCCTCTGCCCACTGATTCGGCGGTACATCTGGAACCCATTTGAGGTTGGAAGGGTGTGAAAGGAGAATTTGTACTCCTGAGACAATGTTCAGAACCCATTGGTCCTTGGTAATGGTGGCCCAGGTGCTTGAGTGAAAGGAGAGTTTTTCTCCTAGGGGTATATGATGGTGGGGACAGGTGAGGTAGGGAGGGGGGTGAGTCATTGTGAGTTTTTACCATAAGGGGTGGCTTATAACTCCCTGGTTTTGAAGTGGAGGCAGTCTAGTGCTTAGATCTCTGCAACCCATGGGGCTGCTGTCTTGGAGGTCTGTTTCCATGGGGCCTAGGCTGGCCCTGTTTACTAGGTGCAGGAAAGGACCAGCGCTTGGATGGAAAATGCCTGCTGAACCTAGGGGGCTGTACCTGTAAGAAATCTTTAACAGTCTGCATAGATCTTTAACAGTCTGCATAGATTTTGCTTTTTCTTCCATCTTTTTAACACCTCTTCTGCTTTAGTACCAAATAAGTTATCTTTGTGCAAGGGTGCATCCAACGATTTTGATTTGACATGGTCTGACAGGGGTTGTTCCTTAAGCCATGCATGTCTTCTAATGATAGATCCAGTGACTGCTGCCATGCAAGAAGCTTCTAGGGCATCAAAACCACAGTGCAAAGTGTGTTTAGTTACTTGACCAGCAGAGTGCATTAATTTCTTCAAATCTTTAGATTCTGCCCATGCAGGAAAGGAGGAAATATTTTGTTTAAGGAGTTCCAATGTTGCTGATATTTAAGCATGTGGAACTGACAATTTAGTGCCCTGACAGCAAGAGTATCTAAGGTGTATACTTTTTTACCCCATCTGTCCAGTGCTTTGGAATCCCTCTCTGAGGGGGTGGGGTTCTTAGCTGAAGTAGATTTAACCCCTTTTGGGCCTTGAGTAATGACCTCTGGGTCCGCTGTTGGGTTTTTAAAGAGATATTTGTGAGAGTCAGGGACTCTGTAGTACCTGTCTGGCTTTCTGGGAGCAGGAGGGAGGGCATCTGGAGTCAAGCTGAATTCAAGGAAGACATCATCCACATCTAGGACTGGGGGGATGGCTAAAGACCTGTGCTTTGGAAGGTCCAGGAACTCTCTGAGTCTCTTTTTAGACTGTAGGTAGTCTTGACTCTCCCATTTGAAATGCTCCCTTAAAGTATGCAGGGTTTCCCCAAAGGAAAAAATCCTCTGGGGGAGAAGCTGAAAGGAATAGATTCATCTGTAGAAAGGGGCTGCATGTCTTCATAGTCCGATGCATCAGATTCATCTGATTCTTGTTAAGACAACACTTCTGGAGACGGATCTCTTTCTTTTTGAGGGAGTGGCTTGGCTTCCCCTAATCAGAATGATATGGTCCTTTGTCATTCTAAGCATTTGTGACTGAGGCAAAGGAGCAGGTGCCAAAGAATGACTGGAAGTCAGTTTCTTGGGGGTGGTTTGACCCCTGGGCCTAAGGAACTCGGTTGTTTTAGAAAAAACTGTAGTCGTGAAAAAAGACGTCAGTTTATGTCTGGACTCGGTGTTGCGAAGGACTTCCTCGGAAGCTGGTGCCTGCACAGCAGCTCCAGATCCATCCAAGGTGGAGATGACCACAGGATCCTAAGATGAAGAAGAGTTCTGCGGCATACCTGACTCCGAAAGGGTCTCAGTAGAGGCCTGCAAATTAAATGAAGCGGGCATCAGGAGTTGCGAAAGCACCTCACTGAATTCTGGAGGACTGATGACCAGCTTGGCGGTAGCGTCGTCAGAAGGTTTAGTCCTGTGCAGTCTATGTCTTTATCTTTATGTTTTTTCGGAAGGTCTGCTGTCGGATGGCTTACGGAAGCCATATCGGAATTCAATGACTGTAAATGGAGATCTCTGGCTACAAAAAGGGCCCGACGATGAATAGTTCTGGCGTTAAAGCACAGAACTGACAATGAGGGAAGTCGTGGTCTGGGCCTAGACAAGTGATGCAGTAGGAGTGGAAGTCCAAGTGTGGTATTTGCTTTCCACAGGCGAGACAATTATTAACTTTTTCTGACATCGGTTAGTGCAAGAAAAAAGGATCCCCAATTGGAGTTCTTAGCTTTCAAAGACTTCAATTTCAGTTCGGAAACAAAACTCAGGTAGTGGCTAAATGGCACTCATATGAACTGGTTCTGCTTCAGGCTCCACAGCAAGAAAGACTGATGTAATGGCGTCGGCTGCCTTCCTTTATACCACTGATGACCTGACGTCAGTCTTCTAGTGACTGCAACCAACACCGAAATACTAAGTTTCTGGTATTCAGGCAGGCTGAGGGCTACCCCAGCAGGAATAACCCAAATGTGATGACTGCAACAGTGAAACATGAAGAACATCAGTATTTTTATGTGGAAGACATTTTTGTATATCTAGAGACCACAGAACAAGATCTGGTATGCTTACTCAAAAATGAAAGGATTACAGAAAGATTTCTGGATATAAAATAAATGAGAGATAGAGTAGTAAACTACATGCCTTCAGTGCATCGCTAGATATAGAGTTTCCTACCCTGTAAGCCTCTAGACATGTTAAGTACCTGAGGGCATAGTTGGAGACTAACCTAGCCTTGTCAATAGCCAAAAAACACACAGTATGTCTAAAGATGAAGAATGAAATTGAAAATTACCCCACAGAAGTTACAGCAAAAGGTTCAGGCAATTCAATTTTTTAAGCAACCATTAGTATTATATGCTTTTGAATTATTTTCAATGAACATACATCACCATATACTGAGAAACAAAGCATCGAATCACGGAATTCCTTTAAGACCTTAAGTGGTGGTATGCAGTAAGTTGACCTTCAGGAGAGAGAGTTGTGTGCCTGACTTTACCAAATTCTGAAGTGTATTTGGAGGCCATCTACATGAAGATGCTTCATCTGCTGCAGTCCTGAGAATATGAAGCAAAACAGCAGACTATCCAAACAGCCCATGCACTGCTGCTGAGATAGATCTCTATGGTACATTTTGGTACTGTCTAGAGGAGTCAGGTAGACAACACAGGTTCATGCCCAAACATCTGGGTTATCTAAAGCAAAGACTAAAACATGAGAAGGCGATTCCCCTTGAAAGTACTCTGTTTTCTATTGGATTTTCTACTGAAGGGATAGAAAGTACAGTTGTCTACATTTACCATAAATGTAGATGTTTGAGTGTATTCACTGTTGCAGTCATTACATTTGGGTAATCTGGTGGGAGGTTGCCCTCAGTAGGCCAGATTAACAAAGTCTTGGGTCCTGCGTCAGTTGCTGTCCCTTCTTCCATGACGTCAGGTTGTCAGGGGTATAAAACATGCAGCCAAATGCCATTACATCAGTTTTTCTTGCCCCAGATGTCAGGTTCCCCCCAAATGGTCCGAAGCCACCACAATGAAGGATTAATAAATCTGAACGAGAAAAAACTACTGCTCGCATTTATTTTGCATTTACCTGCTTGGTATATATAGAACAAACCAGTGCTGGAGTTGGCTGTGACTATATATATATATATATATATATATATATGTGTACACAACTGTACTATGTTCATCTTGTTTCACTGTTGCAATCATTACATTTGGGTAGATTCCCAAAGCTATGGTTGGGAGGATGGATTTATACAGCATTAGGACCAGCTATAAGGCCCTGCAAAACAGCAGTGGCAAAGCCAGCTCTGGATTTAGAGAAAATTAGTAAGTGATAATCCTTGGTGAAAGTATGAACTGAACTCCAGGTAGCAACTTCTAGAATATCCCTGGTAGGAACACCTCCGAGAATGTCTGTTGGAAGTAGATGCGGCCCTGGTGGAATGAGATCTGATCCCCTGGGGGATAGGTTTTCCATGGTGCTTATAACATAAATTAATGCAATGGCTTATCCATTTAGAAATGGTTTGCTTTGAAATAGCCTTCCACTCTGCCCCTGCAGCAAATGCTACCAGCAGTTCAGATTTTCTTCGAGATTTAGTCCTGTCCAAGTAGAATCTACGTTGCCTGTGTACATCCAATGAATGCAGCATCTGCTCCCCCTTGTTCTGTGGATTGGGAAAGAAAGTTGGCAAATGAATGTACTGATTAAGAGCCACACTGGATACAACCTTGGGCATGAATGATGGATTGGTCCTGAGTGACACCCTGTCCGCATGAAAGATGATGAAAGGCTCCACTGCCATAAGGGCCTGTAATTCAGATATCCTTCTAGCTGAAGTGATTGCTAAAAGGAAGGCTGTTTTCCAGGAAAGGAATTTTAAGTCTGCAGTAGCAGCTGGCTCAAAAGGAGGTAGAGTGAGTTTCTCCAATGCAAAGTTAAGGTCCCAGGCAGGGGTAGGAGCTCCCCTGGGTGGTCTCAAGTTTTTGGCCCCTCTGAGATACCGCTTTAGGAGAGGGGGGTGGTTCTGTGTTGTAATGAGCTGAAATGGCTGAGGCATGGATTTTTATGGAAGAAAAAGACAGGCCCTTGTGAAGCATCTCATTTAAGTATTGCAAAAGCTGAGGTAAATTGGGCACTGCTGTGCTCATCCCGTGAGACTGATTCCAGGCACAGAATCTTTTCCATTTGTCAGCATAAGATTTTCTAGTACTAGGTCTTCTCGCCTCCAAAATTACATCCATCACAGGTTTGCTGAGGGGCGCTAAGGGGGAATTTAAGTGATTAGCCAAGCTGCAAGATTCAATGTTTAGAGCTGAGGGTGCAGAATTTGGTTTTCCTGCTGAGATAGTAAGGAAGGTGTCTGAGGCAGGAGCCACAGTGAAAAGTGTGATACACTGCGCAGGAGTGGGTCCCAGTGTTGGCAAGGCCAGTCTGGAGCAATCAAAATCATTTTTGGTTTGTCCTGTTTGACTTTTAGTAAAACTTTGGAGAGCAGAGGCAGAGGGGGAAAGGCATAGACTGATAGATTTTTCCAGCTGAAGGACAGAGCATCCACTTTCCAGGCTTTTTTGCGATGACTTCTTGTGCAAAATTTGTCCAACTGGTAGTTCTGTGGTGAGGCAAAAAGATCTATGTCTGGGCTCCCCCATTTGCACGTCAACATGTTGAAAATCTGTGGTTCCAGTTTCCATTCGTGTGGGTCCATGAGATTTCTGCTTAGTTAGTCTGCCAGAACATTCTGCTTTCCTAGCAAGAATTGAGCTTGTAGTTCTACTTGGTAGCTCAAGGCAGTGTTCCACAATGCCATTGCTAGTCTGTAGAGGGGGTAGGAATGTGTACCCCCCTGCTTGTTTATGTACCACATAAAGTACAGTTTTGTAACTACCATAAATGTAGATGTTCGAGTGCTAATACAGCTGCAGTCATAACAGATGGGTTCTCCTGCCGTCAGGCGGGTCCTCGGTTGGCCGAATTCCAAAGTCTAGGTCTGGCGCTGGTTGTCGTCACTTCTTCCCTGACGTCAGTGCAACAGGGGTATAAAGGAACCAGCCAACGCCATTTTCTTCAGTTTTTCTTGCCCCAGATGTCAGGTGCCCCCAGAAGGAAGGCAATACATAAATTTGTGTAATAAAGCAATGCAATATAATAAAAATACAGTAGTTGCAAGCAAATACACCATAAATGAATACCCCAATCAGGTTGTATGAGGAGGTGTTGGCCAATAGGCCTGTCCCAAGAGGGGAAGGAGGGAGGGAAACCTGGACTGCAGCTGTATTAGCACTCGAACATCTACATTTATGGTAGGTACAAAACTGTACTATGTTCATCGTGCATACAGCTGCAGTCATAACAGATGGGTAGAATCCCAAAGCTAAGAAAGGGGTGGTAGGCACTAGGTGGAGCCAGGATGCCCTGCAAGACTGCAGTGGCAAAGCCTGCTCTAGTTTTGGAGTATAATGGTAGGTGGTAGTGCTTGGAGAAGGTATGCACAGAACTCCAAGTGGCTGCTTCCAAAATATCTTTGGTAGGAACTCCTCTGAGGAAAGCTGCAGAGGTAGCTGTGGCCCTTGTGCAGTGAGATCTGATGCCTGTAGGTACAGTTTTGCCATGAAAAGAATAGCAAAAGCGTATGCACTGGGCTATCCATTTTGAGATTGTCTGTTTGGAAATTGGCTTTCCTTGAGCTCCTACAGCATAGGACACAAAGAGCTGTTCTGATTTTCTGAAAGGCTTTGTTCTGTCCAAATAATAACGCAGTTGTCTGTGGATGTCCAAGGAATGTAGTAATCTCTCCCCTTTGTTTTGAGGATTAGGAAAAAAGGTAGGCAAGTGTATGGCCTGATTCAAAGCTACCCTGGATACCACTTTAGGCATAAAGGACGGGTTGGTTCGTAAGGAAACTCTGTCCTGATGGAAGATGATAAAAGGCTGCACAGCCATGAGAGCTTGTAGTTCTGAAACTCTACGAGCTGAGGTAATAGCCAGAAGGAAAGCTGTTTTCCAGGACAAATATTGCAAATCTGATGAGGCAGCTGGCTCAAAGGGAGGCAAGGTCAGTTTTTCCAGAATGAAATTGAGATCCCAAGCAGGTATTGGTTGTTTCCTTGGGAGTCTTAGATTCTTAGTCCCTCTGAGGAACTGTCTTAAGAGAGGGTGAGAGAATAAGGGTGGATCAGTGTTGTATTCTGCAGAAATGTCTGAGGCATGGATTTTGATGGAGGAGAATGAAAGTCCACTGCTTAGCAGCTCAGCTAGATACTGTAGTATTTGAGGTAAATTCAGTTTTCCAGGATCCTGGCCCTTTTTCTCATTCCAGACACAAAACCATTTCCATTTTGCGGAGTAAGCTTTTCTAGTTGATGGTCTTCTGGCCTCCAAAATGACATCCTGCACCTCCTTGGAGATTAGGGTCTGTTGTGATGCTACAGAATCTTCCATGCGGCTAGATTGAGTGTTTTTAGCTGGCTGTGAAGAGTTTTGAAGCTGTGCTGAGTCAGGAGAAGAGGCATTAGAGGCAGGGTCCATGGTGGGTAATGCGTCAGGCTCCTCAGGAATGGGTACCAGTGTTGTCTTGGCCAGTCTGGAGCAATGAGAATCATCTTTGGTCTGTCTGCTCTGGTTTTCAATAGAACTTTGGGCAGCAGAGGAAGAGGTGGGAAGGCATAAACTGTCATTGATGTCCAACTGAAAGAGAGAGCGTCCACTCTCCAGGCCTTTGGATGGAAAATCCTTGAGCAGAATTTTGTCAATTAGTGATTTTTGTGGGAGGCAAAGAGATCTATGTCTGGCCTTCCCCATGCTTGGATTATTTCTGTAAAAACTTTTGGATGCAACTTCCATTCGTGTGGATCTGTCATATTTCTGCTTAGGTTGTCTGCCAGCGTGTTTTCCTTGCCTGGCAAGTACTGTGCTTGTAGTTCGATTTGTAAGTCCATGGCCATGTTCCAAAGTGACATGGCCAGTCTGCATAGGGGGTATGAATGTGTTCCTCCCTGCTTGTTTATGTACCACATAACTGTGGTGTTGTCCGTTCTTATCAATAGTTGACCTGGTTGCAGAAGGTCTTTGAAAGCTATAATAGCATTTGTTACTGCTAGCATTTCCTTTTGATTGATGTGAAGGTGCTTTTCTTTTTGGGACCATTTGCCCTGAATGCACCGATTTGTCATGTGCGCCCCCCAGGCGTAGTCCGAGGCATCTGTTGTGATGACTTGATTTGCTTGAGGCTTGCTGAATGGAAGACCTGTGTTTGTTTGGCATGCTTGAGCCCACCACAGAAATTCCTTTTGTAGACATGGAATTAGTGGTATTATTGTTTCCAAACTGTGGCTGTGTTGAGACCATAGGTTTTTCAGGTACCATTGAAGTTTCCTCATATGCAGCTTTGCACATGGGATTAGTAAGATGCAAGATGCCATGAATCCCAGAGCCTGCAGGATTTTCCTTGCAGTCAGCCTGGTGCAATTTGCTAGTGCTCTGAAGTATTGAGTTAGTTGCCCCTGCTTCTCTGGCGTGAGGTAGGCCATCTGGGTGTTTGTGTCCAAGTTGGCACCCAGGAAAATTATCTTCCGAGAGGGTATTAGCCTTGATTTCTTTTTGTTGACTGTGTATCCCAGAGAGTTCAACAACATTATTACATAAGTCAGATGTTTCAGAAGTATGTGCTTGCTGTCCGCTTGGATCAGGCAGTCGTCCAAATAGGGGTATATTTGTATCCCTTGAAGTCTGCAGTAGGCAATTACTGATGCCAGGCATTTCGTGAATACTCTGGGCACAGTAGATAAGCCAAAGGGCAATGCAGAGAATTGATAATGGGTTGAACCTGCAAGAAATCTGAGGTATCTTCTGCAATTTTGTCTGATTGGGACATGCAGGTATGCCTCCTTGAGGTCCAATGTTACCAGCCAAGACTCCTTGCCCAGCATGGAAAGAAGCTGCTGTAGAGTGAGCATCTTGAATTTTGGTACGAGTAGAAATGTGTTTAGGATGGATAGGTCCAAAATAGGTCTCCAATCTTTTCCCATCCTTGGTACCAGAATAGTCTGGAATAAAAACCTTGACCTTGTTCGTGCATAGGTACCTCTTGAATAGCTTTCATGTCTATGAGATCTGTAATTTGCCTTTGTGCCTCTGCCCTTTCATTGTGTGGCAGGTTTGGCATGCCTCTCATTTTTGGAAGGGTGTGAAAATGGAATCTGTAGCCTCTGTTTATAATGTCCAGGATCCATTTGTCTTTTGTGACAATATGCCAATTTTTTGAAAATAATGCCAGTTTTCCTCCTAAGGGGGCTGCCATTTAAGTCTTGCTTGGCATGCAAAGGGGAAAGTCATTGGGTTTGCTTTCTGAATGATTGCGAGTTATCCTCACCACCTCTGTGTAGGAGTTGCCATTGTCTGCCTCTAAACGATTCTTGGGATTGTCCTCTGCCCCTCGGGTGCCTGCATCTACCTCTTTGGGGTCTGTCCGTGGCTGGAAAGGTCCAATTTTTGGAAGGCCAATTTCTTCTGAAACGTGGGGGTTGTACCTGTAGAAAATCTTTCACAGTTTGCATTGATTTAGCCTTTTCCTCCATTTTTCTTATTACCTCCCCTCAGCATTAGCACCAAATAATACATCCTTTTGTAGAGGGGCATCTAGTAATTTAGCTTTGACATGATCAGGCAAGGTTTGTTCCTTGAGCCAGGCATGTCTACGTATGACTGATCCTGTAACAGCAGCTCTAAATGAGGCCTCTAGAGCATCAAAACCACATTGTAAGGTATGCTTACCCACTTGTTCTGCACTATGCATCAAATTCTGCAACTCCTTCAAGTCTGGTTGTTCAGGTTGTGACATTTTACTTTTCAATTGTGATAACAAAAACTGTTGGTATTTTAGCATATGGAACTGACAGTTTAAGGCCCTCATGGTTAAGGTAGCCGAGGTATATACCTTTTTCCCCCACCTTTCTAAGGATCTGGAATCTCTCGGAAGGTAATGGATTTTTAGCAGTGGAGGCCTTAATTCCCTTGGGGCCCTGTGAGATGGTTTCTGGGTCAGCAGCATGGCTTTTGTATAGAAATTGGTGTGAGTCAGGAACCCTGTAGTACCTGTCAGGCTTGACTGGGGCTGGAGGCAGAGAATCCGGGTTAAGGCAGGCCTCTGAGTAAACATCATCTAGGATGTCCAAGACAGGAGGTATAGCCAGAGGCCTGTGCTGAGGTAGCAAGAGAAATTCCCTAAGCCTTTTCTTGGAATCTGAATAATCTTGGCCTTCCCAGTGGAAGTGTTCCCTTAAGGTATGCAAAGTTTCCCCAAATGAGTAATCCTCTGGGGGGGGATACAGAAGGAATGGACTCCTCTGCATCAGAGTCTTCAAAAGGGGAGTAAGAATGTTCCTGATCATCAGAGTGCTCTGAAATAATGGAGCCCTGATCAGAGGAGGGGGATTCTTCCTCCACTCTGGGCCTTTTGTCCAGTGGGGGTTGAGAACCCCTGATAAGAGTAATTAGATCCTCCGCCATTTTAAGCATCTGTTTTTTAGGCATGGGGCCTGGAGATGGGCCCTGTGTAGCTTGTCTCTTAGAATGCATGGCTGCTTTAGACTTAGTGAAGGCCTTGATGGAAAAAGAAGAGGAAGGTCTGAAGACACCTTGAGTGGAGGTAGACCTGTCTACATTTTGAGGTTCAACGCCAAGAGTGGCTTTGGTATCTGTAGCCGGGGTGTGGGCCGAGGAGCCTGCGACCTCGGGCACAGGAGACACCGCCAATGAAGTGTCGTCGGTAGTCAGGGGCTGCGTAGGTGCCTCGCTGAGAACCAGACCACGTGTAGTCGGCTTTAGTGTGGTGTCGGTAGAGGCCGCGGACCTCATGTGTCGGTCCTTATCTTTGCGTTTTTTAGACAAAACTGGAGTCGGAGTATCCGACGACATAATATAGTTAAATGTTTTCCAAAATAATGCTGGGCGAACTCTGCCCGATGCTTAATGGTGCATTTGTTGAATGTAGCACAAAAGCGACAGACCGAGACGTCATGGTCTGGGCCTAAACAAGGTATACAGAGGGAATGGAAATCCTTATGCGGTATTTGCTTCCCACATGAAATACAATTATTAACTTTGTCTGACATCGGTCTGAGGCAAGAAAAGTTTCCCCAATGGAGTACTTAGTTTTCAAGAAGACTTTGGTTTCAAAATTTTCGTAATTTCAGGAGCTGGCCGACCGGCACTTGCGAACTGCTTCTGCTTCAGGCACCGCGCGGCAAGAAAGACTGAAGAAAATGGCATCGGCTGGTTCCTTTATACCCCTGTCGCACTGATGTCAGGGAAGAAGCGACGACAACCGACGCTGGACCTAGACTTTGGAATTTGGCCGACCGAGGACCCGCCTGACAGCAGGAGAACCCATCTGTTATGCCTGCAGCTGTATGCACGATGAACATCTGTGGTGTTGTCTGCATTTATCAGTAATTGTCCTGGATGAAGGTAGTCCTTGAAGGCTGTCAGTGCATTCTGTACAGCTAGCATTTTTTTTTGATTGATATGAAGGTGCATTTGATTTGGGCTCCATTTGCCCTGAATGCACTTCCCTGCCAGATGAGCTCCCCATGCATAGTCTGATGTGTCTGTAGTTAGGGTTTGGGCTGCAGGGAGTGGTGTGAATGGCAATCCCTTGTTTTGGTGGCAGGCCTCTGCCCACCATAGGAACTCTAGGCGCAGGCAAGTTATGATAGGAATCATTGTTTACAGGCTGTGACAATGCTGACTCCATAAACTTTTTAAGTACCACTGAAGTTTCCTCATATGCAGTCTTGCATACGGAATTAGAAGAATGCAGGAGGCCATGAACCCCAAGGCTTGCAGTATTTGCCTTGCAGATAGCAGGGTTTTTGTGGCCACCTGTTTGAAGTAAGTCACCAAATGAATTTGCTTTTCTGGTGTAAGGAAAGCCATCTGGGCAGTTGTATTCAAGCTTGCACCCAGGAATGTAACCTTTTGAGAGGGTACCAGTTGAGAGACATGAACCCACTTTTCAAGACTGTTGACAGCCATGAGTCCTTGTGAGGTGGGTAAACTAATGGGCTCTGAGGATTTGTCAAGGGGATAAACTACTGAGTTCTGAGGATTTGGAGCCTTTTCATTGGCTGAGGTTTTAACAGCAAAATAATGCCTGTTATCCTTGGAACTGGAGCCACAGTATCAGGGTTTCCCACTCTGCAATACTAGCAACCTTCAACATAAGCACCAGTGGTGGGAAAACCCAAGAAGACAGCTGGGTGAAGTGAAAGCCCTGCTGCAGTGCATTCTCTGTGGAGAACATAATGGGTCACTGGGCCATCTGGTTCGTATACCTTATGATTTTTTAGGTCTTACCAAATTCTGGGTCATCTAGAGGATGATGCAGGGAAATAAGCATCCTCTGCATCTTTGGCACCAGGAGTGGTAGGGACTCAGTGGGATATGTGTGTGCTTCCCCTTGCACATGTGTTTTCTAGTGCTCATAGAAGGTGATGACTCCAAAGAAGCTGCATTACCATTTATGCATCAGTGCCACTGTGGAACACTTTAGGGCCCCTTGGGTCCCCCTCTGTTCAGCTGCAAATAGGCTTGATGGTCATGTGCTCCGTAAGAAGCTGGTCTGTTATTTGTACTCATATGGAGATGTGACACTGGGGGCAAATGCCGATGGTGGCATGGAGGGGTGCCTGCTACACTGAAACTGAAATTGAAGATGGTGTCAACTACATACTTACCACACAAGGCATCAATGTTGATAATTGGAATACTGATCTCAAAAGAACCATCAAGACCAACAGGTTTGGCACCAAGTTTGGCCAAATGCAATGACCCCACCAGTGTTGGCAACCTTATCAGTGTCAGCAAAGCTGATGCTGAAGGCACTCACATAAGTGGCTCAACTGTCCACATAAAAGGCTTCAGTCAGTGCAGATAAATCTTAACATGTCAACACTGACATCACATGGGTTGATGACAGCAACACTAGCAGTTATGCAAATATAGAGAAGTGGCCTATATCCACCATGAAACCAGATGGGGTTACACCACAAAAATCTTTTTTTTTGTAAATGGCTTTATTAATAAATTACAATTTTTTTAAAAAAAAAATGACACAGGTACACCTACATTAATAGAAAACAAACTATGTTTCTTTGTAACAATCATTCACTCCAACATTACATAAATTGCTAAATTTCTGCTTTCTCTTAAGACTCACTCCTAGAACTTTATTCTGCAAATATCACACCCACACATTCCATTTATTTCTATGTAATTTGCTTCTTCCATTTGCTAAAGATCCCACTTTCAGTCCTTTTATCTTTTGCAACATTAAGTACTTTAAAAGGTGGTTTAGATTTTGATTTCTATTTTATGGTAATTACTTTTTTGGCAGCCAGTAGCATTAAACATAGTAAGACCTTATCTAGGCAATTCAGATCATGTGTCCCAACTAAAAAAAGAATAATTTCCTTAGTTGCAACAATTAGTTCTCCTATTATTTTTGATAAAGTACCTTGCAAGGAATTTTAAAAATATGCCAGCTCATTAGAATCCCCAAAAGACATGTTCTCAGCTCTCTCCCATCTCACCAGCATTTGCTGTCTACCAGAGAACAAATCCTCTGAAGCCTGCATGGCATAAAAAAATACCTATGCAAATACTTCGACAAAAACCATACACCATCTGGACTTTGTTGCATACTTGGGAGCCATACAGATTCTCTTCCCATTGTTGTTTTGTAAATTGCCTTTCTAGTCTCTTCCCGACCTTTTTCTAACCTCCTCTGACTAATTCTTATATTTTTCATGTGATATTTTATATCTCTAGTAATTATCCTTTTCAACAGCAGCTTCTGTTCTAGACTCGGTTAAAACCTCTCCTAGAGCTGGTCTTTCACTTGCACTCCTCTATCCCTTTGTCTCTGCTATAACTTTTAACATAAATCCCCGACCTCTAATCTGAACTCTACAACTTCTGTTTTGCCTCATCCCAACTACCTTTCCCTCCACAAAACCCTTATTTTGAGCCTGAAAAATGTCAACAACAAACTTATAAACAAATGTGAGCATCAGTAAGTGAGGCAGTCTTGCATATGTTAGTCTTGGATTTCATGTTAGACTACATAATTTCAATTGAGACTTGCTCTCCACAGCCTGTAAAAATTGTTTCTGCATCTACTTCTTCCATTCTGTTCTTATGCTGAAGATCTGGAGAGGAAGGCCTTACTTTAACTTACCAGATGTGTGTGCTTGAATTTTGAGTGTGACGGGTTTAGTCTATGCTTGAGATTTTTCTGGTTATAAGTCCAATGTCAAAGCATTTGGTTCCAAACGAGAGGTAGTTGGGTAGGTTTTCTCACGCATACATAGTTTAACGTCATCTTACAGATGGCATTAGAAGTAAATCCTTGACAAATTTAACATTCATGGGTATTTTGTTGACTCTACCAAACAAATTAAGTTTCATTCATGTTTATTGTGGGGGATCTTATTTCTGCACTTAAGCAATGTTTGGTCTGTGGTGACAAAAAGAGTAGACATCCCGAAATCACAACTAAAGCAAATACAGCCTACATTATAGCTTCATAGGTGTTTACTAGGCTAACGACCACAAGGGCCTTTTTAAGCCTAGCCATGCATCCCAAATCTCTGACAAGTTCTGATACCCTTGAACAGTGTTAACCATGGGCCTGGGAGATGAACCATTTACAGGTTACCAGTGTCCATTAGACAGACAGGTGCCAGACCAGGGATGAATTTCTGTTTTTCCATCCAATTGTCCAAGCTGCACTTAAATTGGGTTAGGGAGACTATTCCATACACGCAGTAGTCTCTGGGATATATACCCCTCTCTCCAGCAGGTCCTGTTTATATCACAGGCAAGGTTTAAGTCTTTAGAATGGGTAATTCTGGTGCTGCCTGTTTTGTGGATATGCAGGAGATCCATCAAAGTGAGATCTGACTGTGCCCTGTACGCCAGGCATAGATCTCCCCTCAAAAGCCTGTAGGAGACAGAATACAGGGATATGGCCTTCAGGCAGTCTGCATAGGACATTTTACTTATGACCCATATTATTTTAGTGAGGAATCTCTGTGGATGTTCCAATTGCTGGATATGCCTGGTTAGGTACATACAAACTGGGCACTGTACTCAATGATAGGCGTGATGAATACCAAACATAGTGGAACAATGACTTCCTTGGACTTAGATGCCATACCTTTGTTTATAAGTTGTGCAACAAAAGTTTTTCCTCATCACTGTAGACACATTATGATCAAAGTCTAGATTACTATGTCTGTGTGTGTGTGTGTGTGTGTCCCTAAGTCCCTAACTACTGAGTCAACTCTAAAGGGTGTGTTGCCAGTATAATAGTTACCAGGGATGGATTACTTCCCAAAGGATACTATTATGCATTTATTGGTAATTCATTTTAGTCCATGGCTCAGACACAGGAACATTTGTGTCAGTGTGAGATTCAATGATGGCTCTTAATTTGCAATCATCTGCAAATTTAGTCAGCCAGAGACCACTGACATTGGCCCTGATTCCTGAGAAGTAAATGCCAAAAAGGAACAGTCCAAGGACTGATCCCTGAGGTACTCCCACTTGTGACTAGCCTCTTTGTAGAGGTGGACTCCCCAATTCTAACTCCCTGTGTCCTGCCTGTGAGCCAGTTGGCTATCCACTGGGTGACATACTGGTTTGTACCTAACCTCTTCAGTTTGTCAACATTCTGTCAAATACCTTGGCCAGATCAAGGTAGGCAGCATGAACGATTTTGCCCTTATTCACTGCTTTGATGGCCTTTGTAAAGAAGTCCACCAGGTTGAGTAAGCATAATCTTCCCTTGACGAAACCAAACTGGGTTGGGTCCAGTGTCTGGAGGTTTACTACATCTCTATTTATCATCTCCATGATAATTCTTTCCATGGCTTTATATACAAGACTAGTGAGACTTATGGGTTTGTGGATAGCCCACCTTTGTGCAGAGGGATGACTGTTGCCTTTCTCCATTCATGAGGCATGAAACTTGTTTGGAGGCTAAAGTTAAATAGTAATTCCAGAGGTCTTGATAGGTCATGTTTCAAGCTATTTGGAAGCCATTCTGGGATAATGATTGGGCCCATTGATGCAGTATTCTTGCTCTTAGAGAGAGCATTAAAGACCTGTTCTCTAGTGATAGGGGAAGTTATATTTGACATTTCCCAAGGGAAGGTTGAAGGGGATAAGGGGGTAAAGCTGGAGCTTGGCCTGGGAGATCAAACTTACGTTACATTTGGCTTTGGTAGACTTTATTTGTCCTCTGAATTGTTTGTTTGATGAGTGTGCTTTTATCCAGCTGGGTGCTGCACGTCCTAATTTTTGCCATGATTTTCTTCCTCCTGTTATATAGCCTATTGATTTTGTGATTCCACCAGGGTGGTTTGTTTTTTGAGTTAGTTCTGCACTTCTTCCTGGTGGGTACAGCTGCCTCTATTAGCATGCCTGTACAGGGTTTCTGTGAAGAGTTCTGCATAGGAAGCATTGTTCTCAGGGTTTATGGGGGCTTGAAATTTTGCCAGGTTCTCACTTAATAGCAGGAGGGTAGCCATACAATAGTTCCTGAATACTCCAGGTTTAGCTGGGGGGGGGGGGCAGGTTTTATTTTTACATCAAATGAGACCATTTTGTGGTCTGACCTTACCAGAGAATGCATTACAGTAGGGGTGTGCATCACTCTCCCATATTGATGAGGACCAGATCAAGAATGGTTGCACCCCTGGTTGGTGTACTGACTATCTTCTTCTTCTTTCGGCTTTTTCCAGTTAGGGGTCGCCACAGCGGATCATCTGTCTGCTCATGACTGGCAGTGGAGTTTTACAGTGTCGAGTTGCCAGCCCAACCTTCCACAGAAGGCACACACTCACACCTAGGGACAATTTAGTGTGTCCAATCCACCTACTGCACGTCTTTGGGATGTGGGAGGAAATCAGAGCACCCGGAGGAAACCCACGCAACCACAGGGAGGACATGCAGTCTCCGCACAGAAGTCACCCCAGCCGAGAATTGAAACTCTTGCTGTGAGGCGACAACGCTAACCACTGCACCACCGTGGCCACCCGATGTACTAACTCTCTGATCCATTAAAATTTAATTTATGTTTTGGTTGTCTGGGATAGCCCATTTTCAGCACAGGACCTGGGAAAACCCCCCAGAAACTGTGTCACATACAAATTATACCTGAAAAGACTTACAATACTGAACCACATTAATTATGCTGGAGCCAAGTAATATATTGTTAATATGAAATATGAAAAATGATGGACAAAAAAGGTATATAAATTGATAAATTACGGTAAATCAAATAGAAAAGACAGATGAAATGTAACAGCAGAAGATGAGTGTATTAAAATGTAGATTGAAAGTATATAGAAATACTGCAGAAGGTTAGTCATGTTTTGACAGAAATTAGTAGAAATAAACAAGGAAGTGTGGTAGTGTAGGTAGAAAGTGGGTGTGAAGGGCATTTTAAGGTCTTTTTTTTTTTTTTTTTTAAGAGTGTTGCCATATGCTGTGGCATAATCGTTTACTTTGAAAGTATGTTTTTTAACATGTTCATAAATTTCTTTGGCTTAGTTTCATTTCTGATATCAGGTAGGATGGAGTTCCATAGTTTGGTAAAATAAATACTGTAAACTTGAATTACTGTATTGGTTGTAGAAAGTTCTGAATTTGAGAACGAATGATGTCCTGACTGAAATCACTCTGCAGAATTCCTATCATATGGATTGTCACTGTTGATGCCTGGCCAGGGTACCAAAGCCTTACCCTCCCTAGGTTGTAAGTCTGAAACATGACCTCTGCTCATATGCACTGCAGTATACAAATGGATATACAAGTGTGGGTCCCTCATACTATTTTGCTGCCAGGTTAACACAGATCTTGCATCCTGACTGTTTGCTGTTTGGCCAATGGTACCTTTACTTTGATCATTTATCCATTTAAGTTCCCCTTTGTAGAACCTTTCTTTTTACTTACACTGTTTTGAATGTTGTTAGATGTCAGCTAGGAAGGGTGAGTGAAGTAGGCAGATTACATACAAGGACTTGCATACAACTGTCATTTTTGCTTAGGTCTGCAACACGATCACAAATCTTGCTCAAGCTGTCAATTTATTCCCAAAACCCTTAGTTCAAGGCTTTCCATTCTCAACACCTTTCTAGAGAGCCAATGTCTTAAATGCTTGGCCCAATCCAAGATGGATGACTCCACATCCTCTGACAACCCTCTGCCACCATACAAAAAACTAGAGAGGCCTCAAATGGACTTGAAGTCCAAAGTTCAACTCCAACATACCTGCTGAGGTTCCAGAACCCACAGTATGTCAGGCTACTTCTCAGATGTTTGTAAGTTCATAGATTAGTACTAGGCTGACTGCCCTTGTGGGCCATTTTAAGCCTAGCCAGTTACCCCATATACGAAGTAAACAATGCAGCTTGTGTTTGTAAGGCAAAACCTTTACCATTCATTATGCCAACCTCTCACTCTGTCTACAACTTAGACCCTGTCAGCAGCTGGCATGGCTCATGAGGCCTTGCAGACTGCTTACATATCAGAGGAACTACATCTCATTTTTTGTGAAGGACCGCATGGTGCACCCCAAGTTTCAGTTAGGGAAGAGATCCCCAGGCTCTCTAATAAAAGTTGTACACAGACGCGAACCTCACACCTTAAAGGGAAAAAAACGAAGACTAGGCATGTGGCTTCTCCCTAAACAGCTAGGAAAAAGGAGTGGATAGACTTCTCAGCTATTATAGCTTTGAAACCTCTCTCCTTTGGGTCTCCACAACCTACCACTCTAAAACTTACCCTGACTTCCACCTTTTCTGATGAACAGGACTACAACTCTGGACAATTACTTTCAGATGCATTCTCTAGGACTCTTCAGATGAAGAGGTCTCCTCTGTTGAGGAAGCTTCCTTTGGGGAGACTATACAGAACATGATGAAACACTGAAAATCCATGCAAATCTCTTATCTTCAGAAAAGACATGACATTCTCTTGGAGATGGGTACCCCTGCCCATTCCCCAATTCCTCCTGCCCTTGAGGCCTTGCAGGATGCCTTTCAGTCCAGCTCTTCTGCACCTGATTCTCAAACATCTAAAAGACCAGAAAGGTTTTACAAGGCACTTGATGACCTTAAACATTTATACAAGAATCCAGTGGCAGACCCCTCTGCAGTATATCTCTATCTTTAGATAAGCCATCTAAAGATTTTGCCCAGTGTGAATGCACTACCCATTAACAAAGATAGTAAGCCTACGGATAGCTGGGGAAAAAGTTCACACCTCTGTTACCCTTGCCTTTAGAGGCGTTATGGTTGCCACCCGTCCCACTGTCAGCAAGACACACATCGGTTCAGCTACATTGTCCTGTTGGCCGCACTGTAAAGCAGTGGAAATTTAGAAGTCCCTCTTTTCAATCTCTCAGATTCACCATGGAAAAGCCACAAATACTTCAGTTTTTCCACGGCAATTCGGGTATGTTACCAACCTGGACTTGCAGGCAGAGCTACTCGCTGTTAGGTCCAGGTGCTGTAAATAGGGCAGCAATTGGCTGCAAATTGTGAAGGGGCAGGGATTCAGACAGGAAGAGCCTTTGGTTGCAGCTGTAGAGTATTTTTTAGTGGTTTTACAGCTGCTAATACTCTAGGACTGTGATTTGTCTGTTTTTTTTAAAGCATTCAAGCTAGGATTTAAGCCAGCCAGCCACTCCAGCAGGCAGGAAAGCCTGCCAGTCAGCCAATTCAGCAGGGAAACCAACTAGCCCACTAAAGACTGCGATTGCACTGGTAAGTACAACAGTATTTTCTGGCTCTAGTTATTTAAAATGGGAATATTGTTTTATTTAAATTTACGTTTTTAATATTTAGGGGTAAACGGGGTGCGCTACACAGTATTTAAATCTGTGTAGTGGTTATTTTGAGATTTCTAAGTAGTAGTTTTTAAAAGTGTAAAAAGTGTGTGTGTAATTATAACTGTTGTGGTTGTTTTGGGATGATTTGGAATTATTAGTTTTTAAAGACTGAAATGTGTGTACAGAATTTTTTTTTCTGGTGGGGGCAATCTTCACAGACAAATCCAGTGTGATAAATTTTTATTGTTGTGGCTTTTTCAGGGTACTTTGCATTTACAGATATAAGTGTTCCAAGATAGTTTTCACTTTTTCGTGTGGAAATGTGTAGAATTTAATGCTGTCTTCAACAAGTTAAGATCTACTGCTTTGGACATTTTTTCTAGTGTTAGTTCTTGCAAGTCAATGTGTGTGTGTGTGTGTGTGTGTGTGTGTGTGTAGAACTTTATTTTTTGAGGGGGAATATTCATAGGTAAACATAGTGCATTTATTATTCTACTAGGTACATGTTGTTGTGGCTGTTTCAAGATAGTTTGCTTTTATAACTGGAAATGTGTGTATTTTATTTTTTTTATGCTGTCTTTAATAAGGTTAAAATGTACTGCTGTGCTTATAATGTGAATATGGGCATGCTGCTTTTACTGGGGCCTATTTATTGCATTGTTCTGCTAGGTAAATTACTGTTATAAGTTTATTTTTATTTTTCTTACTAATTGCTGTGTTTGGAGGTAAAAGGGATCCATGAGGTCTGTTGTGCATTGTGGTTTATTTGAGACTAGCTGCTCTTGCAAGAATTACTTTTAAAACATGAGACATGTTCAGAACTTAACACAGTGCATTTGGCATTGTGCTAAAAAAAAAGTTATGTACTCACCATAACATTCCATCTGAGTAGTTGGACTTCATTTGTCTTCAACCTGCGGGTTACAGATCTGTATCGGATCCGACTTGGCTGAATATCCAGCATCTGATCAGAGCTCAAAGCTCCTCCCCTTACCCACAAAGCCCCCATCTCCTTCCTCTCTTCAGATCGAGTTTGCTGCCCACCTGTTACTCACACCCGACCCTGCAAGACCCTGTCACAATCAGGAAAAACTCTCAAAACCATGAGCAGGACAAAGGACATCTTGAAGGTGTCCAAGTTCTACATCTATATTATCCTCAAATAATCAGGCAAGGTAGGGGAAAGGAGGGAGGGATGGTTGAAGACAAATGAAGTCCAACTGCTCAGATGGAATATTATGGTGGGTATAACTTCTTTATCTGAAGTAGTTGACTTCATCTGATCTTCAACCTGTGGGACACAATCCCCAGCTACTATACACCTGGGCGGCCCTCATGGATGGATATTTCAGAACACGCAGGAGACAAAGGATGCCCTGTTCCTGGATACGATGTCCAATTTGTAATGTGAAATGAAGGTATGAGATGAGGACCAGATAGCTGCAGAATAGATATCGTCCAATGACACTCTGGACCAAAAGGCTGCTGAAGTAGCCGTAGATCTAGTAGAATGTGCTTTTACCTGACCTGGGAAGGAAATTCCCCTGACAGAATACACCTGGATAATACACTGAGAAATCCAGCGGGCAGCAGTCATTTTGGAGAGTGGTTTCCCTAAAAAGGGTTTTGAGTAAGAAACGAAAAGTTGGTCAGATTTACAAAAGGCATTTGTCCTATGTAAATAGAATCATAACTATGCACATCCAACAAGTGTAATTTGTATCTCCTTTATTTTGAAAATTTGGAAAGAAGACTGATTAATATTGGCTTCTGATGCTACCTTGGGACGAAAGGATGGGTTACTATGCAAAGACATTCTATCCTTATGAAAAATCATACAAGGAACCTTGATCGATAGTGCCCGAAGTTCTGCCACTATCCTGCCCAAAGTGATGACAACTAAAAATGCAGTCTTCCAAGACAGAAACTGTAAATCTACTGAAGCTGCAGGTTCAAAGGGGAGTGAGACTAAGACCTGAAGCACTAAGATAATGTCCCATGAAGGCATAGGATCCTTCACTGGGGGTGTCAGATGAAAGGTACCCTTAAGGAAAGTCTTGCAAAGTTTAGAAGAAGCCAACAAAGTCATATTTACCCCCACATGAAAGTTACAAATTGCAGCCAGTTGGACTTTAACTGTGGGCGAACTGGCACCTTGTTGAAAAATCGCTGACAAAAAATCCAACACCGCAAAAACTGGAGCAAGTAAAGGGATCCAATGCACTTTGTGAATCCCATACAAAAAAAATTTCCACTTGTCACGGTATAACCTCCTGGTAGAAGAATTATGAGCCACCACCAGATTATTTTTAATGGGAGAAGATAAACCAGAAATCTTAATAATCATAGAAACTGGAGCAGCCAAGCTGTGACACTGTCCAGGTCTGGATGGGGAATCCCTGAGGGATGAGAAATAAGATCCAGCGTCCATGGTGGAGCTACTAGATGAAACCATAGACAGGGAAACCAGACTTGGCGAGGCCAGAATGGAACAATGAGGATCACGAAGCTCCCCAGCCTGTGAGCTTTCTGAAGAAATTTTGGTATCAAGGGTAGAGAATAAGCATACAGAACATCAGGAGGCCAAGCATGAACCAGAGCATCCCTGGGGGCTTCCCCCATTCAGAGAGAAGAACTCACTGCATTTCGCATTGGAGGGAGATGCGAATAGATCACAGCAAGGCTGACCCCACTTCTGAGACCACTTGTAAGGCATCAGGATAGATCTGCTGAGCCTGTCCGCTAGGATGCTGGACCATCCCGGAATGTGCGTTGCCACCAGAAAACAGCCGGTGGAGATCGCCCATTCCCACACTCTCATGGCTTCACGACAAAAGGGCTAAGATCTGGTTCCCCCGTTTGTTGATGTACCAGACCACCGACATGTCTGTCTGGATAACAACCATCCCCAGGAGAAGAAGGGCATGAAGAGCCTACAACACGAGAAGCACCACCCTCATCTCCAGGATTTTGATATACAAACTGGTCTCTGATGGGGACCATGTGCCTTGGACTGTCCTTCCCGAGCAGTGCCCCACCACCCTAGCTGGGAGGCATCTGTAGACACAGTGGCTTGGGGAAAGACAGTAGAAAGGGACGTCCCCGGACTAGGTCTGGGGAATGAATGCACCACCGGAGAGAGTCCCTGCACACTCGGGAGATTCGAACAGGATGAGACAATGGCAGATCTAACAAGGACCACTGAACTGCAACAGTCCACTGAAGAACTCACATATAAAGGCGCTCTAAGGTTAACAGATTGATAGTGGCCGCCACAGACCCCAATGCCCACAGTACCGCTTCTGTTGTCGGAGATTGATTTGTAGGATGCAAAGAACATGCAGATTCAGGCTGTGTATCCTGTCTGGAGTAAGGAAAACTTTTGTTTGGACAGTGTCTAATCGAGCCCCAATGAAGTCTAAGGTCTGAACTGGGGTCAGCAATAACTTACTGAGATTGATGGTGATTGCCCAACCTCTGTGCCAAGAGAAGGGAGTAATCCCTGGCTTAGCAAAGTTGATGCTTGGAAGGGGCAGTGAGGAGCCAATCATCCAGGTAAGGGAAAACCCGAATACCCTGAAGCCTCAGGTGAGCCGCTACTACTGTCATCACCTTGGCGAACACCCTGGGGGCTGTGGTGAGACCAAAGGAAAGGGCTCTGAACCGGTAATGATTGGCTCCTAGCTGAAAGCAGAGGAACATCTGAGAGTGCCTTTCCATTTTGATATAGTAGTATGCATCCTGGAGGTTGATTGACCACATCCAGTCATTCACATGTAGGAAGTGCAGGATGGAGTAAATTGTGACCTTCTAGAATTTTGCCTTAGCAACTGACGGGTTCAATGTGGATAGATCCAAAATGGGTCTTAGGTCCACCATTTTCTTTCATACTAAAAGGAACCTGGAATAAATGCCTGATCCAGACTGATCAAGGGGAACAGTTTGGATGACTCATTTTATTAGCAGCTTGTCTAATTATAATTCTGCTTCCTCCCTTTGTGTGGGTGGGATGTCCTGGAGGTGTTTCAGTGGAAGGGGTGGCTTGAGGAATGGAACTGAATAGCCCCTGGAAATGATCTGAACACCCAACAATCTGTTGTCATGGACTTCCATTCCATTGGGTGTAGTGATAAATGGCCCCTGACTGCCTCCAGGGAAGAGCAGTCGGGCAGCCCTTCAGGGCCTGTTGCTCGGGTCTGTCCGAGAGCAGTTCTTGAGACTTGTAATTTCTTGGATCACCTCTGCCTCTAGGGCAGTGTATACCATAACCCCCTCTGCCTCTAGGGGATGGTGAGTCCTGAATGTCCCAGGAAAATGCCTGAGACTTCCGGAACCACTTCTTTTTAGTCCCTCGCTGACTCCTTCTGAGGGGAGGAGACGCAGATCCCGACGGCAGACAATGTCTTCTTATCCTTCTCACTCTGGACCAAAGTACTGCGTACTGACTTCCCAAACAGGGGAGAACCATCATACGGGGCACTGGTGAACAATGACTTAAGGGGTTCCAAGTACTGGTATAGCTGGAACCAGGCATGTCACCTGATGGCAACGCCTGTACCAGTTGCCCTAGTGGCTCCTTCAGTAGCATGGGAAAGGAGACGCATGTATGTGTTAGCAACTGACTTCAGAGTGGCCATTCGAGTGGCAAACATCTTCTTGTCTCCCACCGACATGGACTCAGTGATCTCCTTTACTAGGTCTCGCTGCAGCCAAATCACATGTGCCATGTAATTCAACGTTATTACTTTGAAGGTGGCTGAAGTGTACACCCACTTCCCGAACTGATCCATCGTCCTTGACTCTCGGTCAGGAGGATAGACTGAAGAGCTCTTCTGAGCGAGCTCTTTTTTTAGTGGCAGCTGCAGCCACCATCACAGCATCAACCGGGGACTCTTTGTTCCAGTACATCCTATCCGGGGGGGAGGGGGCTAATAATTTTGTCTGAGTGCTTTGGGATGGGCTCCACCGTGCCCAGTTCCTTCCACACCCAAGATGTTATGAGATCCACTAAGGGGACACCGAGGAATTAGATGGGCCTGCGCCAAATGCCTCCAGGAACACCGATTCGTCCGAGGTTGGTTTTTGAGCAGACTACCCCCCCCCTTTGGTGGAGGAGTTCCATGTTTCCAAAGGAGACATCCTCGGGGGGGGGGGTTGACTGTGGGGAACTTTCCCCTTCTTCCAAATCAGTGTCTTCAGTGAGTGACTCCCGGTGGGGAGTCTAAGTGCCTTCTTTTGCATGTGTGCTTGTGAGGAGCCTCCTCAGTGGGGATCTCTCTGGGGAGGACTCACCAATGTCCTGCTGCTCCCAAGTGGGGGGCCTCATAAGGCAGAACTGCAACAGGCTGTCCCTGAGATGCAGGATGGCCAAGACGTACCCAAAACAGAGGGAGTTGTGTCGGAGTCTGAGGATAAGATGATCAAGGGTCTCGATGAAACAGAGACTACCCTCTCCACCACATCAAAGGCCGAAGGAGAACGGACATCCTGGAAAGGCCAGTGGGAGCCATCCCCTTCTGACCCAGTGGGGGAGTCACAGCTGAGACTCCAGGCACCAAGATGCCAAGGGGAAGACTGCGCTCTGAAACACTCGGAGCCGAAAACAACCCCTTGGATCAGACATCAAGGCTACGGCTCCGAGAGCTTGTTGGATCCAACCCAGTCAGATCAGACCTCAAGGCAATGGCTGGTGTCGAGGTCCAAGGTCTCTACCCAGAGGGTCCTTGGATCCAAAGGCTCTGAAACTGAAGGTCGGATCGGAGAAGGAGTAATTGGGGGTAAAGAATGACTGCGAGCTCCCCGCTCCAGAGGGAGAGGGGGCTGGCAAGACTCCCATCTTGATTTGGGTGCAGATGAACTTCTGCATCACCCTGTCCCCATCTCCACTTCACTAAAGCTTCGGGTAGAATGGGAAGAGGAGGCCACCGACACTGGTCTGGAGTGACGGTGGGGGGAAGCCCGCAAGGGAGACCGGATTCAGGACTCCTCTGGCTCAGGGGAGTATCAGGGAGAGTGTAACTGGGGAGATCTTGGCCTGGCAGTTGGCTTAAATTTTGCTGGTGGCCTGGTCAAAGCTGATTCGTCAGACCACTTCTTTGGCCTATCCTTTTTTGCCCTCTCTTCCCTAGTTCTCTTGGCGGGAGTTTGAGTCCCAGAGACGGGGAAAAGGTGGAAGCTGAGACTGAATCAAGAGTTGAGGGCGCAGGGGCTAACGTACTCATGAAGAGAAGGCCCTTCAGGATAAGCTTATCCCTCCTGTCCTTCAGTGCCCTGGGGTTAAACCTGGCACCGACAGGAGGTCTGTAGATGGGCTGCCCCCAGACACACCATGCACAGTGTGGCCATTGGCTGGGGAAAGCTTATGGCCGTACTCTGTGCACTTTCTGAAATCTGGCTTAGGGGTCTCTGCCATGATCCCAAGACAGGCCCAGAACACACACCACACACATGCTCTACAGGAAAGATTGGAAATGAGAAAAAAATAATTTTTGTACCGATGACCTGTGCAAAGGAGAGGTAGAAAGTAGAGATAGAAAAGGATCAAAAGAGAGAAAAAATTAGCCCCCCAAAAAACTCACTTACCCAAATAACTGCTAAGAGCTCAGACAACGATAATTACTTTTCAATGGCAAATGAGATCTGAAGGGAGGAAGGAGATGGGGGCATTTTGGGTAAGGGGAGGAGCACTGAACTCGGATCGGATGCTGGATATATGGCCGAGTCAGATCTGATACGGATCCGTAACCCGCAGGTTAAAGATCAAATGAAGTCAACTACTTCATATCATGTCATTGCTGTTTCAGGATAGTTTGCTTTTATAAGTAGAAATATGTGCATTTTGTTTTTAGTGCTGTCTTCAATAAGTTTACAATGTACTGCTTTGATTATAACAGCTGGTGCTGCAGTTGGGTCTGTTCTTTATTGCATCACTGTGCTTGGTAAATTAGTGCTATAGGTTTTTTTTTTTCTGAATTGCTGTGTTCAAAGGTAAATGGGGTCTATGCTGTCTGCTGTGCTTTCTAATTCATTTTAGAGTGGGTGTTTAGTGAAGCGAAAATGCATGCAATGTTAATGCCCTTCTACTCCATTCCTCGGGTCTTTCATATGCCAATGTTTTTATAACACTTTTCAGGTGCCAATGTTTTTCAAACCAGTTGTTTCGCATGGCAGCATTTCTAGCCACTTCTTTCACATGCCAGTGTTTCTATCCATCCATCTACAACCCCTTTTCCCATTTTTTGCACATAGATTTGGGGTGTCATTTAACAGTGACAATCATCTAGATCCAAGGCCAGTTCTTTATTCCTCAGGTCTTCAGTGGCTCTATATCAAAGAACAACTTTACAAACTGCTTCATGTTTCAGATGCCAACGTTTTTATGACCATTTTCTGGTGCCTGCTTTTCAAACCAGTTCTTTTGTGTGCCAGTGTTTCTAGCCAGTTCATTTGTGCGCCAATATTTTACTGCACCCGCTAACACAATTTTGCTGAATATATTGCATATCAGATAATAACTTCAAGAATAAAGAGAGCAGCAGCTTCATCACAGCCAACCACCAACAAGAGAATGTGTAAGTGGTAGGATGTTTGGAAAATGGAATTTGACTGGATTGAGACATACAGTGATGTAAAAGCATTCCGCAGGTACTGCAAAAAGGAATTCCTAGTGACCCATGGTGGAAAAAATAAGACTGCTATTCTTCAAGCAAAATCCAGTCACCTGATGACAAAGTGGGCAAGGAACACAAAACATTGAGGAACCAGAACTTAGGATCATTGTAGCAGAAGTTTCTGAGGTGTTCCATGCTGTTAAGCACAATATTTCCTATAACAGTTTGGACTGTGCAGTGAAATTGGCCAGCCCACTGTATAGTGACTATGACACTGCAAAAAAAAAAAATCTTGCAGGAGAACCAAGGTTGAAGCCATTGTCGAAAATGTTTTGGGACAGCACTCATTGGAATGCCTCCGCCATGACCTTCAGAAGCCAGGCACTTCATTTGCATTATCATCAGATGCTTCCAACAAAGGAGCACTTTTGGCTGATATCAAAGATTGAAACAATACTAATTTCATGAACTTTAACCGTACTTTGACTTAGGAATGGGGTCCATTCCCATCATGGTATTAGAAACCCCAAAAATTTGGAGAAATTAAAAAAAAAAAAAAAAAAAGGGAAACATAAAATTACTTCCACTTGTGAGGCATTTTTCTAAAGAAGATGGGGTGGTGAATGGCCATTTGGGCTTCTATGAAGACCCTGATGAATCTACCTAGGCTATATCACAGCAAATTTTGAACATTAAGGAAAAGTACTCCTTGCCCTGGAACAGCATTTCCGCATACGAGGCTGATAATGCCAGTGTGAACTATGGGAAGAAATCTGGCGTGTATACCAGATTAAAAGAAAAGCGGCCATCATGCCAGAAGGCTAACTTTGTTGCCAACATCATTTATAATGCAGCTGAAAAAAGCTGCAGCACAACTACCATATGATGTGGAAGCATTTGCTTTGAAACTTTTCAGCCAATTCTCAGGTTCTGCCACAAGGACCAGGACTTGAAAGTCTTCTTTGAGTTTTATGGCATGGAATTTGAGAGTCTCTTAAGACGTGTCAACAAGGTGGCTGTCAGTCCTGCCAGCCATTGAAAAAATAGTGAAACATCTCCCAGTGCTCCAGCTTTATTTCCTCTCCCAGGGAGAAGAGGAGACCCCCCCCCCCGACAGATATGGCAGTACTTTTCAGCTAATAAGCATGGTGAGAATGCATTGTTTACACTGCCCCAGTACTATTTGCACTTTCTCAGTGATGTTCTCGTGGATTTCAATGAACATACAAGTACATTAGAAAAAACAGCACTTACTGCCACCATGGAAACATTTTCTGTAATGGTCTCTCTCAAGAAAAAAATGCAGGCAAGAGCTGAAGGTGTTTTCTTTGCAGGAAAATTTACGGCACTTAGGAGCATATTAGACTGCACTTCTTTTAACAAACTGAAAAGACATCATCATGTTCCTGGGGACAGCAGTCAAGTGCTTAGAACAGCGGTCCGATTATACTGAAATCAGTTACTTATTTACACAGTCTAAATTATCTTTAACTGAGCATTTTGCTTTCAGTGACATACTCAATGTGATCACTGCCCCGAGTCTGCAGGATGTAGATGAAAACCATCTTTTCAGGGATTATTTAGCAATCAAGCCCTTTCTCAATAGTTATGTACCACAAGCTTGACCCCAGGAGAAAAGTGGCTGAAGCTTTTCAGAAAAGGGCCTGAGCTGACTGCACTGTATCTGGTAATTGCTAGGGTGTTGCTAGAGTATTATCTATACCAACATCAAATGCATTTGTGGACAGTGCTTTTTTCTTTGGTGAAAAATAAATGGACAGATGTGCAAAACCGATGTAGTGTGAACTTGTTAAAAGCTGAGCTAATGATGACTGTAAATAACCGGATTAAATGTAGTTCCTTTTATTCAAATACTGCATCCAACCAGGAGTTTTTTTGCAGTGTGCAGTATGTAGTTTTGTGTTTTTATTTTTATGCTTTAGCCTTAATTTGCAATAAAAATACAAATTCATATGTCATCCTGGTTTCATTTTTAGCTTGTGCCATGACGGCTTATGTGCTTCAGTGACACTGACCAATATGCCATCAGTAATTTAACTGCCAGGATCTCACTCAGCCAAGGTGCTAGGCTATGGGAAACCACACAGAGCAGTGTCATGTTTCAGATAATGCCCGTAGTAGAAATCACACTTTTGTAACAACAACATTAAGGTTACCTGCACTCAGCTAAGGTGCTAGGCTATGAGAAACCACACAGAGCAGTGTCGTTTCAGATAATGCCCGTAGTAGAAATCACACTTTTGTAACAAAAACAACATTAAGGTTACCTGCACTCAGCTAAGGTGCTAGGCTATGGGAAACCACACAGAGCAGTGTCATGTTTCAGATAATGCCAGTAGTAGAAATCACACTTTTGTAACAACAACAACATTAAGGTTTACCTGCACTCAGCTAAGGTGCTAGGCTATGAGAAACCACACAGAGCAGTGTCATGTTTCAGGTAATGCCAGTAGTAGAAATCACACTTTTGTAACAACAACAACATTAAGGTTACCTGCACTCAGCTAAGGTGCTAGGCTATGGGAAACCACACAGAGCAGTGTCATGTTTCAGATAATGCCAGTAGTAGAAATCACACTTTTGTAACAACAACAACATTAAGGTTTACCTGCACTCAGCTAAGGTGCTAGGCTATGAGAAACCACACAGAGCAGTGTCATGTTTCAGATAATGCCCGTAGTAGAAATCACACTTTTGTAATAACAACAACAACATTAAGGTTACCTGCATGGAACAAAGGCTGGCAATCCACTTCCATTTCTTGTCATGAAAATTCAACGGATGGAGAGTGACATATAAATTGTGATAAAGAACCAGAAGATGAGCTTAAGCCAAAAGGAACTCGAGCTACTGGGGAAGAGCAAAATAATCTTTGGAAAACAGCTCCCGTATACAACACAGCTGGATTAAAGGCCGGTGGGACATCTAAATGCTAATGCTGCTGTACATGAAATGAGGCTCAGATGCTGCAAAGTCATCTTGTATTTTGGAAAAATTAGCATACAAATATATGAACCAGAGAAAATTGGTTATAGTCAAGAATGAAATGAAATACACAACTCAATCTGTTGGGTGTCAGTCAATCGAAATGTACTGGAATCTGACACTTCAAACCTAATGAAGATAGGATATACTGTGTTGGAAAGTGTTAATTTACCATTAATATGCAAGAACTGTAATGAAATACAGTGCAGTAAGTGAACGCTTAATATCCGTCAACAGTGTAAACTCATTAGTATGATATCACTTAGAAATATGCACCACCAGAGGCAGAAGATCAATAAGCTGTTCAGTTCTATGAGAAGCTACAAGTTGAAACCAAGGGAAAAACAATATACACTCCGACAGTCAGTGGTAAAATATAACATATGAGTTTGGTACTATCGATTGTCAAGGGTAAACGGAACATGTGAGTTTGGTACTAATCAGCTTGTCCAGTAGATGAAAAATACACACTCGTTAAAAATGAAGCAGGAAATCTAGTATAATTTTGTAAGATAAACCTCTATTTCAATTTCTTTCAAAATGTAAGCAGTGACTGTACAAGTGAACTTTTCCCAATGGACTGAATGAAAAACAACCAATAACTTTACTAAAAACAAATCTTGGGGTTAACTGCGGTAAAGATAAGCTCCAGCATGCAAAATTAAGCTAAACCCAAAACAGTGCAAGACAGCCAGGCACTTACCACCAGAATAGTTACGGGAAGACATCAAGATTACAGAGTTTGAAGAAGGTGAAAAGACCTTGGAAAAAAGTGAAAAAAGACTGAATGACTAATGAGACCTTGACTATTGCTTAGAAACATAAGGAACCTAAAGCCAAAGGAGACAGTGAGCGAACAAGACTTAGAGAGGTATGACAATAACGCATGCAACAAGAAAGAATAAAAAAATACATGAACTTTCCTAAAACTGAGACCTAAACAAGGAGTCTCAACCTTGAATTGGAAAGGATCAATGTTAAATGATGCTGAGAAGATTAGGAAAAGGCTGAAAGGCTACCAGTCATTACACTGTACAGATCGACAACTACTTCAACCTACACCTTATGATTAGGAAACAGGGTGATGAAAAAAAGAATCAGAAACATTACTGCAAACTTTGCCAAAGAACAAAGTACCAAGCACTGATGGAGTTCACAATGAAACATTGCAACATTTGGAAACAGCTGTTGATAAGGCTCTGACAAAAAACCTGGTAGACATTATTGTGGTCAACTGATTAGAAAAGAACTCAGTTTATACCAGTCATGAAGAAAGGTGCTCTAACCAAGTGTAAAAATTACTGCACAACTGGTCTGATCTTGTATTACTCAAATTATACAATATTACTCGGTGGAGAATGCAATAAAACATGAAATGTGAATCGCCAGAACAGCAAGAAACAAGAGACATCACTGAGGACATAAAATGGATTCTTGCAAAGACAAAAGGATATCTGCATCTGTTTTAGTGATTACAACAAGGCTATGATTTGTAAACCACAGCTCAAATGGAAGAAGAAGAAAGAGAACAGTTTAAACATGGTAAAAGCATACATTCTCCATACCTGCTTACTTTACATGCAGAACACATCATTAGGAAAAAAATTCAAGAGCTGAAAATTAAAGAAATTATCAACAACCTTCACTATCTAGATGCCAAAGTGAGAACAACTTGAACTATCTACTTACTTTCATTAAATAGCAAAGACTTAAAAGAGGTTTGCAGCTTAACATGAAGAAGGCATATTAATGATGTCCAGAAATGTAATTGGGGACGACGACCAAAAGACCGTTTTGGGTAATGTAACCTTCCCAGCCTGCATCTCTCTCTTAGTGCCTACAACCCTTCCTCATTAGATACAAGAATTCCCCAAAAGTGGGCCCCTTTAGTGGAGGCAGGCAGCAAATACTGATCATCTGTATCCAAAGAATGATCCAGATTATGAAAACCATGAATTGAGGAAGTGTGGGGTGCCTGGCCTAAAACAGCAATCTCTTTGAGAACTCTCGACTCTGACTCCAAACAAATAGCTAATTTAACGTAAAATGCAGTCTCCAGGGTGCCTCACAGCCATCTCATTAACTTCCCATATAGTAAAATGCAAAGGAGAGTGATTTTGCCGGATAATCCTGTGAGTGGGGAATTTCCTAGACTATGATATGACAGCCAATCACCTTTCTTGTGTTGTTGCTAACTCGGAGTAGTAACATTAGCTGTTTCAGACTGGTAAAAAGTGTAAGCATAATACGGCCATTGGTGAAATTACAGAACAGAAAGTGTAGTTGACAGTTTAGAAATTTAATTGTACAACCTAATTATTCAGCTTTCAGAAACTGACCCGATGTTTACTCTGTGCTCAGTATCAGTAAAGGAATTTTAGGGCATTTTTGAAGGGGCCAGCTGGCTTTTACATTTAATGTGGTAAGTCATGTATTTCTACGACTCTTTTACATTTAGTGCAGTAAGCATGTTTATGTAGGACTTAAGTAGTAAAGTGGACTTCTTTTTTAACCTGCTCTTCCCAGGCAAAACGTCTGATCCTGATGGGTGACACCTTCCAATGTATGTTCTTATTTGCTTTCCATATTTTGTGTGTGTGTGTGTGTGTGTGTGTCAGTTCTGCCTGGCCATCTCGCACACTTGAAATGCTACTTAATTTAACAGTGTCCTTAACATGACATACTGGATCAAAAACAGAGGCATCCTTGGAAGCAGACTAAGCTAAGGAGGTCTGTGGCTGAAAGGCTGCAGCCTCAGAGAACCATGTATGGAAAAAGGGTAGCAAAGTGGAACAGAAGCAGTTACTCATGCCAGGATAGAAGCAGGCTAGGAAAGGACATAGCTTATAGGCAGCAGGAGGTACAGGCAGACATCCCTCAGGCTACAGAGGAGCTTGAAAGAGGGGGAGTTGTCTGGCAGTTGGTGCACAGGATTAAAGATCAGTTAAGGCGTTTCTGGTGATCCAGGGTTTGATTCCCTCAGTCTCCACTGCCAAACTCTAACTTGGAGCAGGTCATAACCACACGGCACTCCCAGGCTGAATGTGGAAAAGGTCCAAGGAATCCGTGCTCTACTCTGGTAATAAATGCAAATTAAATAAACCAAATATCCAATGCTGGATGCTAGTGGAAAGTACAGTTGTCTACACTTACCATAAATGTAGATGTTCGAGTGTATTCACTGTTGCAGTCATCACACTTGGGTTATCTGCCTGCAGGTAGCCCTCAGTCAGCCCGAATAAGAGTCTCCTGGGATTTCTGCGTCAGATGCTGTCGCATCTTCCACGACATCAGGTCATCAGGGGTATAAAACATGCAGCCGACGGCATTACATCAGTTTTCCTTGCCCCAGATGTCAGGATCCCCCCAAAACAGGAAGCAATTACATGGTGTGGAACACCTTGAGTAAAAAGTAAATACCAGAAACAGCAAACAAGAAGAATAAACTAGTAAAACGAAAAAAACAGTACCAACTGCAGTCCAAACGTACGTTTACACAAAAAATCTTTTACTTTGTATCGTAAGCGCTTTCATGCAGACACTTTCTGCACTTCTTCAGACAAAGTTACAAACTTATGATACTAGTTTTATATAATCACATAAATAATTAACTCATTAAACAATTAAGGACAATTAGTTTTATGCAAATCAAATTTCACAGTTTTAGCATATAAGATCCTAAAATCAAGTTTAAAAATTAACCTTATTCAAAAATTTATGACAATAATATCTCTATGTACAAGTTTGAATCCAACACCTTACTATATATATATGTTTGAAATATTAGTATATTTATTCCCAATTTTAAAAAAATATATATATGTATATGAATAGATAACCAACTTAATGTTTCCTGATATTTTTAAACAGGTTCAATAATTAATAAAATGGTCTATGCAACAACAGAATAATTGATCTATCTCCTAATCGCCCTAAGTTTTAGGAGACATTTGATCGAACAAGTCTCATTAAGACCTGGGTGAACTTGTGCATTAGTCTTGAGTTGCCATAGCAGTTCTTGCTCCTCTAGCAACAAGTTCCAAGGGCCACCTCTCGGGTCTTTTTTGATTTGCTGGACCACCAAAAATAAAAATTTGTGGTCTGTGTTCATTGAGATATGTCTCGCCAAGGCATTAAAGGAGTTATTCTTAGTAATAGCGTATAGATGTTCGTATATGCGTTGCCTAAGTGGACGCTCAGTTTTACCAAAGTAGAAAGCATTACATGATTGACATATTGCTACGTAAACCACACCTTCTGTTTGGCAGTTGTATTTATCATTAATATAGTACCTTTCTCCTTTAATACTAAATATGGAACCAGTTTGAATATACTTACAATAGTGGCAATGGCCACATTTAAACATCCCTTTCTTAATTTTATGCTGTTGCAAGGGGCGTTCTAATAAGGTTTTAAGAGATGGCGTTCTTTTAAACACCATTAGTGGTTTCAAACCAAAAAAGTACAGTTTTGTACCTACCATAAATGTAGATGTTCGAAGATCCACATTGCTGCAGTCCTTACATATGGGTAGTCCGCTGTCCTCGGTCGGCCCGAATACCAAAGTATTAGGCTGACGTCGGTCAAGGCGCTTAAAACTGACATCAGGACGTCAGGGTACAAAAGCGCATGACCGACGTCATTTCCTCAGTCTTTTCTTGCCCCAGATGTCAGAAGGCCCTAACAAGAAAGGCCAAAGCCAAAACCAGCAAAACCTAACCAACCACCCGTGCACTAACCATATTTACAATATGTACAACACAAACCACACCACCACCTTCAACAACAGAGGGGAAGGAGGGAGGGTAAATTGGACTGCAGCAATGTGGATCTTCGAACATCTACATTTATGGTAGGTACAAAACTGTACTATGTTCTTCATCTCACATTGCTGCAGTCCTTACATATGGGTAGAATCCCAAAGCAGAGGTAAGGGAGGATGGCAAAACTATAAAGCATTAGGAGCTGCCAACATGCCCTGTAAAATTGCAGTGGCAAATCCAGCCCTAGATTTAGAGTAAAGTGGAAGGTGGTAATGCTTAGAGAAAGTATGCACTGAACTCCAAGTAGCTGCTTCCAAAATATCCTTAGTAGCCACCCCCCTTAAAAAAGCTGTAGAAGTGGCAGTAGCCCTAGCGGAATGAGGCCTAATCCCAGCTGGAATCTCCTTACCATGATGGGAATAACAGAAAGCAATACAAAAACCAATCCACTTAGAAATAGTTTGTTTTGAAACAGGTTTGCCCTGAGAACCCAAAGCAAAAGAAACAAACAACTGCTGAGACTGCCTGAAACCTTTAGTTCTGCTCAAATAATATCGCAACTGTCTGTGTATATCCAAAGTGTGCAAAATCCTTTCCCCTTTATTTTGGGGGTTTGCATAAAAAGTAGGCAAATGAATAGCTTGGTTTAAAGCCACACTAGAAACCACTTTAGGCATAAAAGAAGGGTTAGTAAGCAAAGATACCCTATCCTTGTGGAAAATTAAGAAAGGCTCAACTGCCATAAGGGCCTGTAATTCAGAAACCCTTCTCGCAGAGGTAATGGCCAACAAAAAAGCAGTCTTCCATGATAAATATTTCAACTCTGCCGACGCTGCAGGCTCAAAAGGTTGTAGAGTGAGTTTCTCCAACACAAAATTGAGATCCCAAGCAGGAGTAGGAGCTCTACGTGGGGGTCTTATATTCTTTGCCCCTCTAAGGAATTGCTTAAACAAAGGCTGAGAAAATAATGGTGGGTCACAGTCATAGTGAGCAGAAATTGCTGCAGCATGAACCTTTATAGAGAAGGACAAACCTTTGTCCAATAACTCAGTAAGGTATTGAAGCGCAACACTTAAATTAGGTTTAGAAACATCAAAGTCCTTTGCTGTACTCCAAAATAAAAATCTCCTCCATTTATCTCGTAAACTTTCCTTGTACTAGGCCTTCTGGCCTCCAAAATAACATTCAAAACTTGTTGTGGAAGCTGAGACCCTCCAGGGTTTAAAACAGAATATGCCAGGCTGTCAGATGTAGAGAATGAAGTTTGACATTGAGTAAATGACTGTTCTCCTGAGACAGCAGGTGAGGAATCGAAGGCAAAGGCCATGGAGGCTCCTGTACCAGACTTCTCAGTAATGGGTACCAGTGCTGTCGAGGCCAATCTGGAGCTATTAAAATCATGTTTGGCTTGTCCTGTCTGACCTTCAGCAGTACCTTTGGGAGGAGAGGCAGAGGTGGAAAGGCATACATGTGAAGATTGCTCCAATTGAATGAGACAGCATCCACTTTCCAAACTGTGGGATGAAACCTTTTTGTGCAAAACTTTGGCAGCTGGTAATTTAGTGGAGAAGCGAACAGATCTATGTCTGGAGTTCCCCATAACACTGTCAATCTCTGAAATACATGAGGATCCAATTTCCACTCGTGGGGATCCATAATTTGTCTGCTCAACACATCTGCTAAGGAGTTCTGTGCTCCTGGCAGAAACCTTGCCTGAAGATTTAGCTGTAAACTGAGAGCAGTCTCCCACAAAATCATTGCTTGTCTGCATAGAGGATAAGAATCGTTCCCCTTGCTTGTTGATGTACCACATGACAGTTGTGTTGTCTGTTTGAATCAACACCTGCCCTGGAAGAAGTAAATCCTTGAAAGCTATCAATGCAAATTGGACTGCTAACATCTCCTTCAAGTTGATATGTAGATGTTGAAGTCTGGCAGGCCACATGTCTTGTACCCATTTTCCATTTAGATGAGCTCCCCAAGCTTTGTCTGAGGCATCTGTCGTTAAAATCTGACTCGCCTCTGGCCGGGTCACAGAGAGTCCCTTGTTTAGGTGACATTCCTGAGCCCACCACAAAAATTCCTTTTGAATGCAAGGTATTATCTGAATGACAGTGTCCAAATCTTGGCAGTGCTGTGTCCATACATTCTTGAGATACCATTGTAGCTTCCTCATATGCAGTTTGGCATTGGGAAGTACCAGAATACAAGATGCCATGAACCCCAAGGCTTGAAGGACTGTCCTTGCAGTCAGCCTGGACTGAGAGACAACTGGTGGAAGTAAAGAGAAAGATTCTTTTGTTTGTCCGGGGTCAAAAGGCCATCTGGGATGCTGTATTCAGTCTCACACCCAGAAAGCACATGTCCTGAGAGGGTACTAGACTGGACTTTATTTCGTTCACAGAATACCCCAGGCATCTTAACACTGCCATCACATACTGTAAATGATGAAGAAGTTCGTCCTTTTCTTGGGCCAGAATCAGGCAATCGTCCAAATAAGGATAGATCTGTATTCCTCTTAGCCTGAAGAAAGCTACCACTGGAGCCAGAACCTTCGTGAACACTCTGGGCAGTAGATAAGCCAAAGGGCAATGCAGAGAACTGATAATGTGAAATCCCAGCCAAACGCAGATACTTCCTGCAACTGGGCCTGATAGGAACATGAAGGTAAGCCTCCTTGAGATCCAGAGTCACCATCCAGTGATCTTTGCCCAGCAGAGGTAAAAGCTGTTGTAACGTCAACATTTTGAACTTGGGAATGTCCAGATATGTGTTGAGGATAGATAAATCCAAAATTGGTCTCCACGTGTTTCCTTTCTTTGGTACTAGAAACAGGCGAGAATAAAATCCTAGGCCCACTTCTGGCAGAGGGACCGATTGTATGGCCCCTATCTGAAGTAGTAGAGAAATTTGTTTGCGAGCCTCTAGTCTTTGCTGAGGAGGAACGTCCGGCATGCCTTTGAAAGGAGGCAAGGTATGGAAATAAAACTTGTAACCCTGGTGTATGATATCCAATACCCATTTGTCTTGGGTAATCAACATCCAATTTTCCTTGAAGAGTGCTAACCTTCCTCCCAAAGGAGCTGCCAGGCAAGAAGGATCTGGCAGCTGAAAAAGTAGGTCATTGGGCCTGTTTACGAAAGGACTGGCCCCTGCCCTCACCCGAAGATTGTGCAGGTGAACTCCCTTGTTCTAGGCCTGAAAGAACTCTGAGCTCTGCCCCTACCACGTCTAGATCTACCCCTAGACTGAGAATCATAAGAAGGATCGTCCACCCCTTAGCAGGCCAATTCCTACTAAACTTCGGAGGCTGAACTTGCAAAAAATCTTTAACAGCCTGCATAGACTTAGCCTTGTCTTCCATTTTCTTCAAGACTGACTCCACAGGTGAACCAAACAACACATCAGACTGCAAAGGAGCATCCAAAATCCTTGTCTTAACATGGTCAGATAAATTCTGATCCTTCAGCCAGGCGTGCCTGCGAAGAACTGAGCCAGTGGCAGCCACCCTAGACGAGGCCTGCACAGCATCAAAACCACATTGTAATGAATGCTTACCCACCTGTTCAGAGACATGCACCAAATCTTGTAATTCTTTACACTCAATGCCTTCCGCCAGAGCATCCACCTTAGACTTCAATTGAGAAAGAAGAAAGTTTTGATATTTCAACATATGAAACTGGCAATTCAAAGCCCTCATAGCTAAGGTAGAAGATGTATAGACCTTCTTTCCCCATCTATCCAAAGCTCTGGCTTCTTTATCTAGAGGAACCGGATTTTTTACAACAGAGGCCTTGACACCCTTAGGTCCCTGACTAATAGTTTCTGGGTCCGCCCTAGGACTCTTATAAAGATATTTATGAGCCTCAGGCACCCTGTAATACCTATCCGGTTTAACAGGAGCAGGAGGCAGAGAATCAGGATTAAGTGAAGCCTCTGCAAACACATCTTCCACAACATCCAGAACAGGGGGTATAGCCAAGGGCCTATGCTGGGGTAACAGCAAAAACTCCCTAAGCCTTTTCCTAGAATCAGAGAAGTCCTGACCTTCCCACTTAAAATGTTCCCTCACAGAATGAAGTGTCTCTGAAAAAGAAAAATCCTCTGGAGGAGAAGCAGAAGGGGTGGAATCATCTGCATCAGAATAAGGGGAGTACTCCTGCAAGTCTTCAGCTGAAGACTCTGAAACATCCAAAGCCTGCTCAAAACTTCCCAACTCTGGCTCCACCCTAGGCCTCTTATCAGGAGGGGGCAAAGAACCTCTAATCAGAGTAATCAAATCTTCTGCCATTTTAAGCATGTGCTTCTTAGGCACAGACCCTGCTGAACTAGGAGTGACACCAACAGAAGCTAAAACTGGCCTGCCTCTGGGAGAAGCCTTGGAAACAGAAGGAGAAGGCCTAACCACCCTAGGAAGGGAGGGGATTACAGTAACTTGAGAAGCCCCTTCAGCCTGACCTGCCTCCTGAGAGACCACCTCCTGCAAAATCAAAGTCTCCCCTGAGACTCCAGAGAAGTCTCCGTCGGAACCACCGGTTCCACTGAAACCTCTAAAGAACCGGCGTCCGAACGGACGACTCATCTTGCCTGGGTTTAACTGCTTTGTCTTTGCGCTTCTTCGAGAAGCGGGCCGGAGAATCCGACGGCATATTATAATTGCACCGCTTCCCAAAGACCAGCCTAGCACAATCTAACCTTCGCTTAATAGTGCGTTTATTGAACCTAGCACAAAAGCGACACCCAACAACGTCGTGCTCAGGCCCCAAACAAGGAATACACAAAGAATGATAATCCCTATGCGGTATCTGTTTCCCACAAGAAATACAGTTATTCACTTTTTCTGACATCCGGTAAAACACTGAGGCAAGAAAAAAAACAAAATATTCCCCAACGGGGTACTTAGCCAACTTGGATTCGGTCTGAAACTCGAATTGAAAATTTCAGAACGAACGGCACTTGCAACGCTGCTTCTGCATCGGACCATGCGGCAAAAAAGACTGAGGAAATGATGTCGGTCATGCGCTTTTGTACCCTGACGTCCTGATGTCAGTTTTAAGCGCCTTGACCGACGTCAGCCTAATACTTTGGTATTCGGGCCGACCGAGGACAGCGGACTACCCATATGCAAGGACTGGAGCAATGTGAGATGAAGAACATCTTCACTACATTGTTTGTCCTGCATAATTAGTTCCCAGTTTATGTTCAAAATATTTTTAAATTCAAACATATGTTCATTAAATTGGGTAGTCATGCAGGATCTATAATTTATAATATCTTTATTAGCAACCACCAAAGCTACTCCCTCATCAATCGATGAACTACCTAGATCGTGTGTTGACGTAGCTGTATTGTGGTGAAATAATAGTGGTGGTAATGAGCCATTTTGGCGTTTTAATTGTATTTCATTGATCAGATTGTTAATGAGTTTAATTGGGTACCCTCTGTTTAAGAACATTTGTTTAAGTAGTTCACATTCTTCATAAAACAAATTGTCTTCCGAGCACATACGTGTAGCCCTGACCAATTGTCCTTTCACAATACCTCTTTTTTGTGAGTATGGGTGGTTGCTAGTAAAGTGTAATAATGAATTACTATACAGTTTTTTTCTGTAAATACTAGTGACAAAACGTTTTTTAAAAAAATCCTTGCCAACTGAAATATCCAAAAAGTTGATTAATTCATTTTCCAAAACAAAAGAGAATTCTAGAAAAGAAGTAAAAGAATTCATATTGTGCATCAAAATGTCAATTTGTTCTTCACTCCCTTTAACAATCATAAAAATGTCATCTTGGTATCGGGTATACCATACGACTATTTGTTTAAATGTGCTGTCATTGAACAAATAAGTTCGTTCCCAGAACGCCATAAATGAATTGGCGAATGTGCCGCCACATGGGGAGCCCATCGCTACCCCTGTTTTTTGCAAGTAAATTTTTATTAAATTAAATTATTCAAACTGGTTCCATATTTAGTATTAAAGGAGAAAGGTACTATATTAATGATAAATACAACTGCCAAACAGAAGGTGTGGTTTACGTAGCAATATGTCAATCATGTAATGCTTTCTACTTTGGTAAAACTGAGCGTCCACTTAGGCAACGCATATACGAACATCTATACGCTATTACTAAGAATAACTCCTTTAATGCCTTGGCGAGACATATCTCAATGAACACAGACCACAAATTTTTATTTTTGGTGGTCCAGCAAATCAATCAAAAAAGACCCGAGAGGTGGCCCTTGGAACTTGTTGCTAGAGGAGCAAGAACTGCTATGGCAACTCAAGACTAATGCACAAGTTCACCCAGGTCTTAATGAGACTTGTTCGATCAAATGTCTCCTAAAACTTAGGGCGATTAGGAGATAGATCAATTATTCTGTTGTTGCATAGACCATTTTATTAATTATTGAACCTGTTTAAAAATATCAGGAAACATTAAGTTGGTTATCTATTCATATACATATATATATATATTTTTTAAATTGGGAATAAATATACTAATATTTCAAACTTATATATATAGTAAGGTGTTGGATTCAAACTTGTACATAGAGATATTATTGTCATAAATTTTTGAATAAGGTTAATTTTTAAACTTGATTTTAGGATCTTATATGCTAAAACTGTGAAATTTGATTTGCATAAAACTAATTGTCCTTAATTGTTTAATGAATTAATTATTTATGTGATTATATAAAACTAGTATCATAAGTTTGTAACTTTGTCTGAAGAAGTGCAGAAAGTGTCTGCATGAAAGCGCTTACGATACAAAGTAAAAGATTTTTTGTGTAAACGTACGTTTGGACTGCATTTGTTACTGTTTTTTTCGTTTTAAAAAGTAAATACCATTGCCATAAGATATGGCCCAAAAAGAGGATAGGTGGAAAGGATAGAAAAGTCAGGGGAGCTAGAGGGAGGGTAACTAGGACTGCAACACACTGCACAACACTACACTCGAACATCTACACTTATGGTAGGTGTAGGTGTACGTTCTTCATGTTTCACTGTTGCAGTCATCACACTTGGGTTGATTCCCAAAGCTGAGGAAGGGTGGAAGCAGTCAAGAAGTATTGTGGCTGGCTAGTAGGCCTTGTAAGACTGCTGTGGCAAATCCAGCTCTGGATTTAGAAAACAATAGGCAAGTGATCACGCTTGGTGAAGGTGTATACAGAACTCCAGATTGCAGCTTCCAGGATGTCCCTGGTAGGGACTCCCTTGAGGAATGCTGTAGAGGTTGAGGTAGCCCCTAGTGGAATGAGTTCTGATCCCCTGTGGGGTAGGTTTTCCACGGTGTTTATAACAGAAATGGATGCAATGTGCTATCCATTTGGAAATGCTTTGCTTTGAAATGGCCTTGCCCTCTGCCCCTGTAGCGAAGCTGACTAGCAGCTGGTCAAATTTTCTGAAAGGTTTAGTTCTGTCAAGGTAGAACCTGAGCTGTCTGTTTACATCCAAGGAGTGCAGAACCCTTTCTCCTTTATTCTGAGGATTAGGAAAAAGGTTGGTAAATGGATGGATTGTTTTAAAGCAACACTGGATACCACCTTGGGATAAATGATGGGTTAGTCCTGTGGGGAAACCCTGTCCACATGGAAAATAATGAAGGGTTCCACAGCCATTAGTGCCTGTAACTCAGACACACTTCTTGCTGAAGTGATGGCCAGAAGTAAGGCTGTTTTCCATGAGAGGAATTTTAACTGTTCTGTAGCAGCAGGCTCAAAATTGGGATGCGTGAGCTTCTCTAGTACAAAGTTAAGGTCCTAGGCAGGGGTGGGAGCTCTCCCCAGGGGTCTTAATTTGTTAGCTCCTCTCAGGAACTGTTTGATGAGAGGGTGAGAAAATAGAGGTGGCTCAGTACTGTAGTGAGCTGAGATGGCAGAGGCATGAATTTTAATTGATGAGAAGGATAGGCCTTTGTGGAGTAGCTCTGCTAGGTAATCTAGGATTTGAGGTAAGGTGGTCACAGCTGTGTCCTTTCCTTGAGACTGGCTCCAAGAGCAATATCTTTTCCACTTTTCTGAATAGGATTTCCTAGTACTAGGCCTTCTGGCATCAAAGATGACATCCATCACCTGTTTGCTGAGGGTTACTAGTGGTGTACTCAGGGGATAAGCCAGGCTGCAAGGTTCAGGGTTTGCAGCTGTGGATGCAAAATCTGTCCCTCCTGCTGGGACAGCAGAGAGGGGGTCTGATGTAGGTACCAGGGTGGCACTGCTGTTACACTGCGTAGGAGTGGGTACCAGTGCTGGCGTGGCCAGTCTGGGGCAATAAGAATTGTCCTTGGCCTGTCCTGTTTGATCTTGAGTAGTACTTCTGAGAAGAGGGGCAGAAGGAGAAAAGCATACATTGAGAGGTTTTCCCATGTGTGGGCTGTGGAGATTTTTGGTGCAAAATTTGCTCAATTGATGGTTTTGGGGGGAGGTAGAGGTCCACCTGTGGATTAGAAGTTTGAATGAGTTTGGTTCCAGCTTCCACTTGTGTGGGTCCAGTAGAAGATTTCTGCTTATGTCATCTACCAGTGAATTTTGTTTGCCTGGCAGAAATCGAGCTTGCAGGTGCACTTAGTTGCTCAGGGTTGTGTTCCACAGGGCCATGGCTAACCTGCAGAGAGGGTAGGAATGAGTTCCCCCCTGCTTGTTTATGTACCACATAACTGTGGTGCTGTCTCTCTATCAGTTGCTGTCCTGGAAGGATAAGGTATTTGAAGGCTGTCCGAGCATTCTGTACAGCTAACATTTCTTTTTGATTGATATGCAGGGGAATTTGTTCAGGCCTCCATTTGCCTTGAATGCATTTACCTGCCATGTGAGCCCCCCACGCATAGCCTAATGTGTCTGTTGTCAGGGTTTGGACAGCAAGGGGTTGAGTGAAAGGAAGTCCCTTGTTGTGGTTGCATGCCTCTGCCCACCAAAGGAACTCTGCCCTTATACAAGGAATGATAGGAATCAGTGTTTCCAGATCCTGAGAATGTTGACTCCAGAGACTTTTTAAGTACCACTGAAATTTCCTCATATGCAGTCTTACATATGGAAATAGTAGAATGCATGAGGCCATGAACCCTAGGGCTTGCAGTATTTTTCTTGCAGATAGCTGGGTTTTGGTGCCCATTAGTTTGAAGTAGTTTGTCAAAGAAGCCTCTTATTCTGGAGTGAGGAATGCCATCTGGGAAGTTGTGTTCAAGCTTGTTCCCAGGAATACAATCTTTTGGTTGGGCACCAGTTGTGGTTTCTTTTCGTTGATGGTGTACCCCAGAGAAGTTAGAAGTCTCTTTACAAATGCCAGGTGCTGAACTAGCAATTCCTGACTGTCCGCCTGAATCAGGCAATCGTCCAAGTATGGGTAAATTTGAATATTTCTCTGCCTGCAGTATGCAATGGCTGGAGCCAGTAAATAAGCCAAAGGGAAGTGCAGAGAACTGATAGTGCATAGAGCTTTTAAGTCTAGGGTGACTAGCCAGGCGTCCTTGGTTAGCATAGGAAGAAACTGTTGCAGAGTCAACATTTTGAATTTTGGGACCACCAGGAAGGTGTTGAGAATTGACAGATCTAGGATAGGGTGCCAAGAACCCTCTTTTGTGGGCACCAGGAATAGTCTGGAGTAGAAACCCTGCCCCCTTTGCTCTATAGGTACAGGTTGAATAGTCCTGATACTGAGAAGAGAAAGTACTTGCTTTTGAGCCTCTGCCCACTGGCTTGGAGGAAGGTCCGGCACCCCGTTTGGGGTTGGCAGTGAGTGAAAGTATAATCTGTATCCCTGGGATACAATGCTTAGGACACATTGGTCCTGGGTAATGGGCATCCCATTTTTCAGCATGCAGGGCGAGTTTTCCTTCTAGGGGTGCAAGCACTTGGTCATGACTGGGAAGAATGATAGACAAGTCATTGTGAACATTTTCCATAAGGGGGTGGCTTACCACTCCCTGTTTTAGAGGAGGGAGCACTCCATTGTTTAGATCTCTGCATACCCTGAGACTGTAGTCTTGGTGGTCTGTTTCCCCTGGGTTTGGACTGAGAAGGCCGGGGAGTGATTGGAAAGGACCAGTTTTTAGAAGGCCAATGCCTACTGAATCTAGGTGGCTGCACCTGTAAAAAAAAATCTTTAACAGTTTGCATAGATTTAGCTTTTTCCTCTATTTTTTTAAGAACTTCTGCTTTTGTGCCAAACAACTTTTCCTGGTTTAATGGAGCATCTAGTAATTTTGCTTTGACATGGTCTGACAAGATTTGCTCCTTTAGCCAAGCATGCCTTCTCAGTACAGACCAGTGACAGCTGCCCTGCAAGATGCTTCTAAGGCATAAAAAACACACTGTATGTTTACTAACGTGGTTTGCAGAATGCATTAACTGTGGTAAATCTTTATTTTCTGTACAATCTGGAATCAACATTTTTTTGTTTAATTAGTTCCGTAATATGCTGCTGGTACTTCAACATGTGAAACTGGCAATTCAAAGCCCTGATGGCAAGAGTTGTAGAGGTACATACCTTCTTACCCAATCTGTCTAAAGCTCTAGAATCCCTGTCTGAAGGGGTAGGGTTTTTGGCTGTAATAGCCTTAATGCTCTTAGGGTCCCTGGGAAATAGTGAAATTTGTGAGAGTCGGGTACTCTGTAGTACCTGTCAGGCTTTCTGGGAGCTGGTGGTAAAGTATCAGGAGTAAGACTGGATTATATGAAGACATCATCTAAAATGTCCAGGACAGGGGGTACAGCTAGAGGCCTGTGCTGAGGCAAGTCTAAAAATTCTCTGAGTCTCTTTTTGGACTGAGGATAGTCCTGGCATTCCCAATGGAAATGCTCTCTTAAAGTATGCAAGATTTCACCAAAAGAAAAGTCCTCTGGAGGGGAGGCAGAGGGAATGGAATCCTCTGCCTCTGAATCCTCATAGGTAGATAAGGGTATGTCCTGGTAATCAGAGGGATGAGAGTCACTGGATTCATGGTCTGTAGAAACAGAAGGAAAATCACTTCTTTGTCTTTTAGAGGGGGAAGGATGGCTTCCCCTAATTAAAGTTATAAGGTCTTCAGCCATTCTAAGCATTTGTTTCTGTGGTAAGGGAGACTGAGCATGAGCTTTGGTCATCGGTTTTCGAAGCGTAGTGCAAACTCTGGGCCACAGAAACTCGGTATTTTTAGTCAAAAACAAAGCTGTCGGCTTAATGTGAACATTGGAAGGTCAGAATACACCCTCAGAAGCCCGTGCCTACACAGTGGCTCCAGACCCATCCAAGGTAGAGACATCCGCAGGTTCCATAGTCGAAGAAGCATCTCGCGGCATACTGGACTTCGAATTGGTCTCAGCAGAGGCCTGAAAATCTGTAGAAGGGGGTATCAGAGGCTGTGAAAGCATCTCACTGAGTACCGGCGAACTGGCGACTAGCTTAACGGAAGCGTCGTTGGCAGTTTTGGACCTATGTCGTCTGTCTCTGTCTTTATTCTTATGTTTTTTCGGAAGATTGACAGTCGGATGGCTTATGGAAGCCATTTCGAAAAACGGAGAATGTGAGGGAAATAATTTAGCAACAAAGACAGCCCGACGACGAATAGTTCGGGCATTAAACAAGGCACAAAACCTACTGTGAGGTACGTCGTGGTCCGGGCCTAAACAGATGACATGGTAAGAATGGAAATCTCTGTGAGGTATTTGCTTTCCACATGCAAGACAATTGTTAACTTTTTCTGACATCGGTTAGAGCAAGAAAAAAGAATCCCTAACGGGGTACATAGCTTTAGAAGACTTCAGGTTTGAAACTCGAAAAACAAAAATTTCAGGTAGCGGCCAACCAGCACTTGCGAACTGCTTCTGCTTCAGGCTCCCACATGGCAAGAAAAGCTGATGTAATGGCATTGGCTGCATGTTTTATACCCCTGATGACCTGACATCATGGAAGCGGCGACAGCATCTGACGCAGAAATCCCAAGACTCTGGTATTCGGGCCGACTGATGGCTACCTGCAGACAGATAACTCAAGTGTGATGACTGCAACAGTGAAACACGAGCATCATCTAGGATATCCTAACTCCAGGGCAAACCTCTGTCTGTTGGGGTTACAGACAGAGCTAACACAAAGTCAGACAGCCTGAAGCCAGACCTAAAATCTGGTAGGGCATTTAGAGCATGGACATCATTGAAGGCACTGAAACTAGCCTAACCATTAAGTGAAGCAACAATGCAAGTAACTATCTTGAATACAGGACAAGCTTACCATAATGTTGCCCATCAGCATTGGAATTCCTGGTGTAAACTGACAAAAGGAGTCAAAGACAGCAGAATCCAGGAAAGACCTGAGAAAAGCTCACGTGATTAATGCCACCAATGGTAAGCCGCGGCGGCAGATGCCATACTGCAGTTGCTAAAGGCATTAGTGCGGAAAGGTGGTGGGGGGATGCACAGTGGATTCTGTTCTCACCTCACAGCAAGAGGTTCCCCAATTCAATTCTCAGCTGGGGTGCCTTGTGTGTGAAGTCTGCATGTCCTCCCTGTGTTCACATGGATTTCCTCTAGGCACTCCGGTTTGCTCCCACATTCCAAAGACATGCAGTAGCTGGACTGGACAATCTAAATTGGCCATAGGTGTAAATGTCTGTGCAAGTATGGTGTGGAAGAACTACTGTGGCAGGGCTAGCCACCTGGTGGTGTAAACCTTAGCTCTAGATGATGGTCACTGTTGAAGTGACAGCCTGACTCCATGTGGAAAAAATGGGAAAAGGGTTGTGGATGGATGGGTGGTGGTGAGGTTGCCACAATGCAACAGGTAACAAAACGGTGAGTGGTGATGAGAGGGCCATACTGCAAGAGGTAACATTGCCAACAGTGAATGATGGTAGTGGGTGTTGTACTGTAGTAGCCAATTCTATCAGTGGTGAGTGGTGTTGGTGGTCCATACTGTTCCATAATGTATTAAATATCACCAATGGTGAGAGGTGGTTATGGTGTGCCACACTGTACCACATGCCAATGGTAAATTGTGATGATAGTGCTCCATACCACAGTATGTCACTTATGGTGGGTGGTGGTATGGAGTTGCACACTGTTCCACAGTGCAGTATTTAATGTCACAGATGGCAAGTGGTGGTGAAGATGCTCCATTCTACAGTATTTGTGATGATGGTGTTCCATACCGCTGTATCTAACAACATCGATAATGAGTGGTGGAAATTATGTTCCATACTGCAGTATATGTCAGCCAATGGTGAACAGCAGTGTGGGGTGACGTACTGCATGAGTTAGTATCACTGATGGTAAATGCTGATGGTGGGAGATGTGCAGTATTGCAGCCAATAACATCAGTGGCATGTGGTGGTGGGTTATGTACTGCAGCCAGTCACATCAGCAGTGGGTTATGTACTGCAGCCAGTTACATCAGTGGTGGTGGGTTATGTACTGCAGCCAATCACATCAGTGGTGAGTGGTGGTGGGTTATGTACTGCAGCCAAGCACATCAGTGGCGAGTGGTGGTGGGTTATGTACTGCAGCCAATCACATCAGTGGCGAGTTGGTGGTGGTGGGTTATGTACTGCAGCCAATCACATCAGTGGCGAGTGGTGGTGGTGGGTTATGTACTGCAGCCAATCACATCAGTGGCGAGTGGTGGTGGGTTATGTACTGCAGCCAATCACATCAGTGGCGAGTGGTGGTGGTGGGTTATGTACTGCAGCCAATCACATCAGTGGCGAGTGGTGGTGGGTTATGTACTGCAGCCAATCACATCAGTGGCGAGTGGTGGTGGGTTATGTATTGCAGCCAGTACTGCCAAGAAGTGCGAGTTGTGGTGACGGACGTTGTACTGCAGTAGCCAATGCCAGTGATAGTGAATGGTGATGGTGTGTGAAGTGCGAGTTGTGGTGACAGACGTTGTACTGCAGTAGCCAATGCCAGTGATAGTGAATGGTGATGGTGTGTGAAGTGCGAGTTGTGGTGACGGACGTTGTACTGCAGTAGCCAATGCCAGTGATAATGAATGGTGATGGTGTGTGTGTGGGAGGAAGGTCATACTGCAGCCAACATCAGCAATGCTGAGTAGCAGTGGAACATGGAGTACTGCAGCAAAGAGTGGATCATAACCACTGTGGACTAAAAGTGTTTGTGAAAGGCTGCAACATGTACTAAGCAGAAGGGTAGACAGGGAAGGGAGACAGAACATGCCATATGGACTAACCGCTCTCAAGATGGCAGGGCAGTCAACACATCAAAAGGTTCCAGTTCCATAGTCTGAACCTGCATTGAAATAGGACTATAACCACTGTGGACTAAACGTGTAAACGAAAGGCTGCAATATGTACTAAGCAGAAGGGTAGACAAGAAAGTGAGACAGAACCTGCTATACGGACTAATTAAACTCAAGATGCAAAACACTCAACACATGAAAAGGTTCCAGCTCCATAGTCTGAATCTGCATTGAAATGGGAACATCCACATTAAGCACATGACCAGGCACCAATGCAGGAGAGGGATGTGCTTGGAACAAGGAACTACAGTGAGGCAGAGTGTCTTAATGTGTCAGTAAACTCCAATGCCCCAGCAGGAGCCTGGAAAGGATCCATTAAGGAAGTGGATAGCTTGACTTTGACTCTGTTCTCCCACCTGGCTTTGTAATTCTGATGTGCCTCATCTCCAGCTTTGTAATAGTTCACTAGAAGCATTACATTGACAACAAAAAGGGGCCTTGAGCTGCTGCATTATCATATTAAGAAGGGTATGGGAGAAACAGGTAGCTGAATTATGTTTGGGACCAAAACCAAGAAAGGCACTTACTTGGCCCATCTCCAATAAGAATCTGCTTACTGCAGCGACACTTTAGTGGAAGAATGAAAACCCAGGGGAAATGCAACATTTTAAAAGAAAAGGATTATCAAAATACAGAAAAAGGCACTTGAAGAATGGTAAGAGAAGAACTTAAGATCTGCTCTTCATAACAAACACAAAAGATCTCCAAGGGGAAGTTGGGGATTGCACAGATTCAGTTACTGTGCAACATAACTGTGGAGGCCTCAAAATGCTAGAGAACACAAAAGGAGCTAAGCAAAGGAACAAAGCCCACTGGTGAATTATATTGCTAGACAGGCATGGGAACAAGGTCTACAAGCGAATCACATAGGCAGATAAACACAGTAACAAGGCCCACTGGTGAATTACACTGCCAGATAAACACAGGAAAAGGACTACAGGTAAATCACACTGCCTGATAGGGTCTATATTATATCACTGAATGCTTTAAAAAGTGAATGCTGATTGATCGACCTAATTTAAGCGAAAGCTTACAATCTCGGAACTATCAGATCAGCGATTTTTTTCCCAGGGAAAAAATCGCTGATCCAAAACACATACACACAACACAAGCACACCAAACAAACAGAAATCCACACACATACGCTCAGATATGCTCAGAATTAGTCCAAAATGATACAAAAATCACTGAACCCACAGACATTGCCGACATACTGGCAGACAGGTTCAGTGCAAACTTCACCCCCCTCTCCCCCCTAAAGGAGAGATAACTATCCCAGCGGAGTATAGCCTCCCAGACATCTCAAATGCGCAGGTGAAAGCTGCTCTCTCTAAAGCTAAAAACACAGCATCAATGGGACCGGATGGTGTCCCCGGCTGTGTGCTACACGAGCTAAATGAGGAATTAAACCCGCACATAAGGCAGCTGTTTAATCTCAGCCTTACCACAGGATACGTGCCCAAGGAGTGGCGTACGGCAACTGTGGTCCCACTCCACAAAGGCGGTGCCTCACGGACCCTGGTAATTACGCCCCATAAGCTTAACAAGTCTAGTCTGCAAAGCTATGGAGAGGATCATAATGGAACTCATAAACAAAGATATAGGGACTTGCAGACATTGGACCCGACCCAGTTTGGCCGTCAAGGGAAGATCATGCCTTTTGAACTTGGTCGACTTCTTGAAACAGTCACCAAGGCCATTGATGAGGAAAGGCAGTCCATACAGCCTACCTTGACCTTGCAAAGGCTTTGACACAATACCCCACTTGGGTATTGTAGAAAAACTTACCAGCTTAAATGTAAACCCATATGTCACAAGATGGGTTGCAAACTGGCTTAAGGACAGAACCCACAGGGTTAGAGTTGCTGGCGCTATGTCAGACTCCAAGCCGGTCACAAGTGGGGTCCCACAGGGCTCGGTCCTTGGCCCCCTATTGTTCGGCATCTACTTCTCAGAAGTACAGGCCAACATGGGAGGACTTTGGCTGACAAAGTTTGCAGACGACTGCAAACTGGGCGCCATAGTGGAAAGTGCATCGGACACGGATATCCTTCAGAAGGGACTCACGGAAACAGATAGCTGGTGCCAGAGCCATGGCCTGAAGTTAAACGCCAAAAATGTATAGTCATACTCTTCGGGAAAAACAAGGTAACCCCAAGCTACCATATAGGTGGCAATCCACTAAGCACAGACGAGGTTATCAGGGACCTGGGGACCCAGGTTGACAGTGGCCTTTCTTTTGACACTCACATTGCTAAAGTGGTTAGAAAGACCTTCTACATTGCCCACCTGATCATGAAGGGATTCACATCCAGATCTAGTGAGGTCATTGTTCCCCTGTACTCTTCACTTATCAGACCAATGATCGAGTACAATGCCCCATTCGGGATGCATCTCACCCGACATCTGCAGCAATTGGAGAGACCCCAAAAGTTCCTCACCAAAAGGATAAAGGGACTCCAAAATCTGTCATATGCTGCCAGATTGAAGAAACTCCAGCTCTATTCAGTCGTATACCGTCTGCTCAGAGGTGACATGTGCCTGACATACAAGGCCATGTCCAACCCGGAATTAATGGACATGCTCCACCTCAAAAAATCCAAATCCACCAAAACCACTAGAGCAAGCGACTTAAACCTTAGCACGGATATAAATAGGACGTGCTGGAGGGATAGATTTATCACTCAGGGACTCCCTATGCTGTGGAATAAAATCCTGGTCCATGTGAGGCAGAGCACCTCGTTGGCTCTGTTCAAGAGAAATCTTGACCTGTGGATGGGAGATCGTAGGTTTACCCCGGGAATCATCTCTGTGTCACTGCTGGACAGAGGCACAACAAACTAATGGGCACAGTATTTTTTTCATATAAGGGGTGGCGTAAGCCACAAAAATTTGGGCTAGGCTTATAAATGCCTTAGGGCAGATAGCCTAGTATAAACCTATGAACCTATACACCTAAAATCTGATACCTAACCCTACACTAAACTATGCACACACCACTAACTACCCACTTACCTTAACCCAAACCCTAACCCTAAGGTCCGTCACTATTGCACACTCACCTCACCCACTCCCTAACCCTAACTCACTTAAATCCGCCCTAACCCTCATGTCCACTCAATCGCACACACACCTAACCCGAGCCCTAACCCTAACTCACCTAAATCACCCTAACACTCACATCCACACAATCGCACACTTACCTGAATCTGACCGGTAACTTTCCACAATAACACTGAAAATACCGAAGCAACAGAAATGGACAACCAAATCCTTTCCCTAGGAAAAAATTTGAGTTTCTGCTGCTTCGATATTTTGCAGTTTCGCGAAAATAAGTTCGATCAATCAGCGTTCGCTTTTTTAAGTGTTCGCGGATATAATATAGACCCGCCTGATATGCTTAGGAACAAGGCCCACAGGTGAATCACACAGTCTGATAGGCTTAGGAACAAGGCCCACAGGTGAATCATACTGCCTGATAGATTTAGCAACAAGGCTCACAGGTGACTCACACTGCCTGACAGGCTTAGGAGCAAGGCCCACAGGTGAATCACACTGCCTGATAGGCTTAGAAACAAGGCCCACAGGTGAATTACACTGACAGGCTTAGGAACAAGGCCCACAGGTGAATCATACTGCCTGATAGACTTAGGAACAAGGCCCACAGGTGAATCACACTCCCTGATAGATTTAGGAACAAGGCTCACAGGTTACTCACACTGCCTGACATGCTTAGGAACAAGGCCTTCTGGTGAATCACACTGCCAAACAGGCAGGGGAACAAGGCCTACAGGTAAATCATACCGCCAGATAATCACAAGAAAGTACAGTTGTTTAAGCTGAACTTAGCATAGCAGTAAACATTTGAATGATCACTGCTGCAGTAGCCTTAGGTATATGGGGGTTATATCCTACCAAGGATGTAACAACTGGCCAGCTTCCAAAGCTTCAGGGCACTTTCTACACACACAATTTATTTATTTATTTTATTTTATTTTACATTTGTTGACCGGGCTAGTCTAGCTGGATACATGTCCTTTTTCAGTAGAGGCCCGGGGAGAAAAGCTCCAGAAGAAAAGAAGGTACATATCATATACAAGCAGAAGTAGATATTATACATAGTATAGTCAGAAAAAAAGAAGGTGCATATCATATACAAGCAAAAGTAAGTATTATACACATAAAGACATACAAACAATTGGCTATACATTCTGTTGACTACAGGTGCAAGCAAGCGTAAATATTATTTACATAAAGACATAAAAACAAATTGGCTTTAATTCCATTCAGAAACAGGTGGAGGCTTTTGTAGTTAATCTAAGAAGGTTACAATGTGCTTCCTTCTGGGAAAGAGGATGATTTTAGGATGGGAAGAGGCTAGGAGGTGTTGGACGTTTGGTGTTAGTCTGGTTTTGTACAGGGGCATAGCCAGTGGGACTTAAGGAATTCTTTGAGGTGATTTTTGAATTGATTTAGAGAGGTCAAGAGTCTTAGTTTGTTTGGGAGGGAGTTCCAGAGTTTTCCAATGGAATTGGCATAGAGAGCGTCACCTCCCGAGTTGTTAGATTTAATGGTTTGCACTTGGAGGCTTTTAGATGATCTGAGGCAAGTGAGGTTGGAGTAGGGGGTAAGTATTTTGCTCAATGAGGGGGTTTTGTCTGGTTGGTTCATTATTTTAAATGCCTCAGCAAGTTGGTTGAGTTTGAGTATATTGGGCAATTCTAACCAGTTGAGTGATTTTAGGTTTAGGCAGTAGTGGGTTTGATAAGGCATTCCCGTTATAAATCTGGCTATATGGTTATAGGCTATAGAAAGTTTATTGAGCTCACTCTTGTTGAGAAATGAGAGTATCGGGGAGGCATATAGAAGGGTGGAAAGGAGATGGGTGCGTGCGATAGTTAGTTTGGTGTGTGGGGTTAAGAAGTTCTTTATTCTATACATGGACCCGAGTTTCTTGTTTACAGACTTGATGGTCAGGCTGACGTGTATCAAATTTTAGTTTGTGGTCAATGGTCACACCTAGTAGTTTGGTGTTGGAGTCCGGTTCAATAATGGTACCATTGGTAGAAGACACTTGGAAGGTTGGGTTGTTGACATTTAGCGGTTCTTTTCCTTGGGAGGTAGTTACAGTGGGGAAAAATAATAGTAACTTGGTTTTAGTAGGATTAAGTAAGAGTTTTAATTCGGAGAACCATTTTTCTACTATAGTAAAACATTTCTGGGTTGTGGCTTGGAGTTTGGTGAGAGAGACGTCAGAGCAGATCAGGGTGGAGTCGTCTGCATATTGAATGCAGGTGGCTTTGGGTATGACTGAGTGAAGATCATTAATAAAGACCGAAAAGAGAAGGGGACCAAGTATAGAGCCCTGGGGAACACCTATATTATTGGGGAGTAAGTCCGATAGCCTGCTTTGCCACTGAACAGCTTGTTTTCTTCCAGAGAGGTAAGCTTTAAACCAACTTATGGTTTAATTGTTAAGCTGTAGGGTTTCCAGGGTATGGAGCAGCTGCTGGTGATTGACCATATCGAAGGCTTTCGATAGGTCAAGAAAGAGAGCAGAGGATATTAATTTATTGTTATGTTGTTGTTGACTGAGTCAACAAAGGAGAGAAGAGCAGTGGTTGTGCTATGATGGGGACGAAAACCATGCTGGGTATTAGACAAGAGGCTGTTAAGGGTAAGGTGGTTTATGAGTTGTTTGTGAACACATCGTTCCATAATTTTGGCTAGTGGAGACAGAATTGCTATGGGTCTGTAGTTAGATGTGTCTGTGGAGGTCCCGCCTTTGTGGAGAGGGATGATATAAGAGACTTTCCATATGGAGGGAATGGTAGCTTCAGTTATGGTTCTGTTGATTAAGATTGATACGGGATATTCTATGACATCAGACGCTATTTGTAAGTATTCGGCTGGGAGTTGGTCAACTGCTAGGGTTGTTGGTTTTAGTTTTTTCAAAAGTTTACGAATATAGGAGGTAGATGTTGGTTGTAGGTTAAAGGAGGGATGGGCAGGGTCTTTAGTTAAGGTTACAGGTGAGGGAGCTGAGGTGAGCTGACTGGCAAGGGACTGAATGGTCTCGGTAAAAAAAAGAGTTAAAGGCATTGGCTATTACTTCTGGATTTTGTCCTATGTATTTCTCAGGGGTGGGGGTGGTAGATTTGCCTGGATGAAGGAGGTTATTAAATCCAGCCCAAAATTTCTTAGGGTTATGCTGATGTTTATCCTGGAGGTGACAGAAATATTTTTTGTCTGTAGTAATGGCTGCTTTTGTTGAGTTTCTAAGCTGTTGAAACTTGGTGCGATCTAAGGGAGTTTTAGTAGCTCTCCATTTGTTCCAGGCCTGGTCTCGGAGTTTAATTTTGGTTTTGGTATCTCTTGTTAGCCAAGGTGCAATGCGTTCCTTAGTCCTGATTAGTCGCTTTGGAGCATGGGAGTCAAGTATCTTGAGGAATGTATCATTAAAGTATGACACACTCTCATCTAGGGGCAGAGTTTTTAGGATCGACCAATTACAAGATTTGAGTTCAGCAAGAAATTTGTCTGGAACAAATTACTTCTTATTCCTGACCAGTCTAGTTGGGGTGGGGTTAGTAGGTGGACATTTATTTTTAATGATAAAGGTAATAAGGTGGTCACTAAGGTCATTGGGGAGGGTCCCTGTGGTATAGCTATTTGTGCCCTTATTAGTAAGAATCCAGTCAATGATACTGTCTTTTTGCTGAGCATTGCCAATTCTAGTGGGAGATAGAATATTTTGGGAGAAACCATGTAGGTTGATGGGGTGAGGATTTGTATGCTCAGAGCAGAGGAACCAGTCAATATTGACATCTCCTAGTATGATGGTTTCTTGCGGATAGTTGTTGGCAAACCAGATGAGAGTTAGCTCGAGGTTTTCTAAGTTCTTGCCTGGAGGTATATAAATTACTTACTACAAGATTGATACTTTTTTGGTTGTTTAGGCATAGCTTTAGGGCAATCAGTTCTAAGTTAGAGACTTTAGGAGGTTGGAGTGGGTTCCTTATGATGTTCAGTGAGTTCTTGAACATGATAGCTATACCCCCACCCTTTCTAGTTGTCCGATCAGCCCTAAGAATATTATATCCGGGTGGGATAATTTCTTCATCCTTAGTGCTCGGTTTTAGCCATGTTTCCGATAGGCACAGGATGTTGGGGGAATGGGTAGCTAGTAGAGCGTGTAGGCTATGCACCTTATTATTAATGCTTCTAAGATTAAGATGGAACATAAGGAGGGAGCCAGTAGGGTTTCTGGCGGATTTCAAGGAGCTGGAGCTTGGGACAGTGTTAGGACCTGGGTTGGGGTGGATATCGCCATCTTTTAGGATACATTTTTTCAGATGTTCTAGTAGTTTTTGGAGCTTAAATAGTAATTTAAGATCAGCTTTAGTTATGGTTGCTTTAGGGTTGCAGAGAATAAGATGTACTATCTTGGAGCCTGTGTTATTGGTAGGGTGGGGAGAGAGAGAGATAGGATTGGAGGGATGGTTTGAGTGTAGGGAGGTGTGACTCCTGGGGAGGTGAACTCCTGAGAGGGCTTGAGTTTCATATCTGGTTAATAGATATGGAGTGAGAAGGAGAATTACTATGATGGGGATAATAGAAAAAGAGTTTTTATCCATGGTATAGTGATAGGCTAATGGGTGTGAAGACTAGGATAATATCATTGATAGAATGGATGGGCAGGATTTGAGAGGGGGAGGTGATAGAGAGGAGAATAGAGAGAGGTAGATGGGGGGAGGACTAGGAGAGTAACCTTAGAATATAGAAAGTCAGAAAAGTGGGAGGGATATAGAAAGTCAAAAAAGTGGGAGGGAGAAGTGTCAGAGTGAGGGAGAGTTGTGATTGGTGGGTGGCAAGTGGGATGGACTGGGGGACTAGATAAATGTAGAGGTAGTGGGGGCGGGTGGGATAAGGGGGCAGGGTGGGGCGCGGAGCGAGCCCGAGCGAAGCGAGGGCGAAGCGGAGCGGGGATTACACCACAATACACCACAAGGAGTATCCCTGGGTCTTAAAGGTAACTGGTTATAGGTTTAACAGACAAATAATAGAAGTGAATGCTTGCTGTTTTACTGGACTTAAATCTTAGCAAAACAGATATTAAGCCTGATTGCTAGAGAAGGTACAGTCTGTTTCCTGCCAACGGAGCGCTTCCAGATTACACAGTTAAGCTAGGAAATATGAATTACCCTAAATTACTTTGGGTGTTACAGTTCTAATTTCAAGTTTTAGTCGCACGCTAGTCTGTGCATTCGCACATGGAGGGGGCTCTTCCGTTCAGCGATGGTAGCCTGGGTGCCACGCGGTGAGCAGTTGGCTTAGGGGCTATCTACGATAGGATAATGAGAGAGACAGTAGTTTAATATCCTGTATATGGGGTTATGAAGCTAGTGAGATTCAGACATTGTGAATTATTAGAGCCATATACAGAAGCAATCAGCGCTATTGTGAACATTAGCAAAGCACCTCTTTCAATATGAAACAGCACAGTAAACTTTGAATGCACTCCAGAATTACCTTATCTAAATCAGAGGGACTAACCAAATTATTGCTAGATGGTTCAATGAGAGACTAAGCAGTAGCTCACTATAAGTAAGCAGTGGTAACAGTAACAATAGTTTTAAAACTGTTCTTGGTTTTCACAGCTAACAGACATTCGAACAAATTTATATGAGTAGTAGTTGACTGGTGAATATCTTATGCATTATCATGGTATATTATACTGGCTAAAGCTACTTTGTTAATATACGCATTGACTGAGTAAGAAAACACACAAACTGTCAAACAGCTCAAACTGAGCTGACTAAAAAGAGAAGTTTGGGTGCAAAGCCCTTCATAGCTTTCCTGCCAGCAAAGAGAGGGATGCCGAGCTCTGAAAGGGCAATGCAAAGAGCAACAAAAATTAAACGTCCATATTCTGGCATAAAAAACACACCAAAAAAACAAGGGTGATGGAGGTAGGGAACAGCTACAGCAGCAGTGATCATATGAACATCTACTCTTATGGTAAAGTTAACATACACAACTGCTCTACATTCTTCTGATCTTAGCTATATGGGTAGATTATCTTAGCTAACTATATTTGGGAGGTGGAAAGAGAAGGGTCCAGGAGCCCCTGGAGAATGGTCTTAGCAAAGCTTGAACTGGACCTAGAGAAGGAATTAAGCTTACATTGCTGAAGTATGTACAGAGGACCAAGTATCAAGTTCTAGAATCCAACCCTTTCGAAAAAAATCATAGGTGAAGCCAAGGTCTTGGTACAATGGGCCTTGACCCTGTCTGGAATAGATCTGTCATGGTGAGTATAACAAAAGGTAATAGCATTAGACAACCATCTGGAAACGGTCTGCTTTGAAACAGCTTATTATTACAGAGTTAATTATATTACTTAAAGATGAAGCTGTGTGGGGAAGCTGAGTTTGGGTTTAGTAGATCACGTTCATGTGACTGGGTTTCACTGAAGTGAAATTGAACAAGATGCACCTTAACCATCTCAAATTTATATTGGTACTAGACACAGAACTGAATGCAATGCTTTGTGCAACCGAACAGATGACGGCTACAGCCACCACTTGTAAAATGCTTCTGTTACTCTGACAGTGTGGCCATAGCAGGGATCTGTTCTAACATAGCCACTTGAAAATATACATACAGTTGAACAATAAATACTAAATTTTATTTTCTCCTGATGCTGTTAACTGACATTCACCATAAACTGTGACAATGTAAACAGCCAGGCTGCAGAGTGTGCAATAGCAGATTTCTCTTGCTGATATCATGAAACTTATCTAATGAAGTTACATCTTAATGATGTGGCCTCTCTTAGGAATCCTCTGCAACATTCTTACTGTACAAACAGTACTTGAAAATTTACAGTTTGTGTCTCATAATAATGCTTAGAGCAATGAAGCATGCCAACTAAAACAGCAGACACATTCTGGTTAGAATACAAGGGACTGTATTGCAGATGTATGTTTTAACAATACCTTATCTTTGTAGCAGGTCCTAAACAATATTAACACACACAAATCAAAAAATGTAAACACTGTCCATTCAAAAAGGAAACAAACAAAAGGGAGGCAATTTCCCCTCCAACTTCCAGTGTCAGTGCATTAAATATAAGCCGACTTCTTGTGTACATTAATTACAGCAGGTTATATAACTTACATATTATATGTACATATATAAACTTGCACACTTCTCTGTTACACTAAAGTATAGAGTAGTAATAAAAAAATGTTAACAATAATTCCAGTTCTGTAACTTTGGGGGTAGGAAGTCAAAAAAAGCATGGAGTGCAAACACAGCAACTGTATAAATAAAATCATACCATCAAAACAAAAGTGTTTTTAATGAGTAAGAACCTGCAAGAAAAGTGCTTTCACAGAGTCTCTGTGCATAAAACTACCAAAAGTGAAGTGAAGACGATACCCTTTAGTCAAGACTGGCCTCTGCAGGAATGAGCAGTACAAATGTTGAGCGAGTTCCATACTTGCTGCTGCCAACACCTGAAAGGAAAATTAAATGAACTACATTTCTACCACTGAGTACACAGACTGGGCTCTATCTGCAGAGAGGAATTAAGGGACGAAAGCACCACATGGAAGGAGTGCTGGGTGGCAGAAACTAAACAGTGACTTTAAGAACCAGTCCCCCTCCCATCAAGACATTAATTTAGACGACAAAGTACAAATACTGGCCAAAAAACTCTTCACAGCTACTACTTACAGTTTCAGCAGAAAGCTTCCGATGACAAATATGTGAATAAAACAGACCAAGGTGAGATCCACGCTCACTATATTATGAGTTACTCTAGGCATTGAAGTAAAAGTGTGTGTGTGTGTGTGTGTGTGTGTGTGTGTGTGTCGGGGGGGACTGAAAGCACTGCTACTACAGGCCAAGTATTTCCTAGCAGACGTCATTGTAAGCAATGGAATAGAAATAGTGTGTGTGGGTGGGTGTTGGTGTTGCGAATGACCTGCCCCCCCCAGACTGTCCAGAAATCTTAACACCGATCCAGTAACCAGGAAATGATTTTACAAACTTTAGTATTCTGTTTGCCACAGCAAACAAAATGCCAGTCTGTAAAGTCACCTTTACTAGATGGCAGTTAGAAGGAAAAATAAAGACATTTTATCTCCTCCAGTGATCAGGAAATGTGTCCATTCATACCACAAAATGGTGGTGTGGCGAGGGGTGGGTGGAGCAGGCGAAGCAAAATGGCATAAAAAGACAAAAGCAATGGGGCACAGCAGAAAGGCATGGGTGGTGCAAGGCATGTGGCTTTTGTCCAGTTTGTTTTTGCCTCTTCCTAAGATGGCAACTGTAGTGTGTGCGCTTGTCTGTGGTGACCGAACATGGAGCGAACTCACAGCTAATGCACTCTGCAAAAGCACTGAATGTAGGTGGATATTAGGTAAAGGTTTCACAGTTATTGCTGTCCCAGTCTCTCCCAGCGGTATGGTAGGAGGTAATATAAGATTACTGACTGTGGGTGGGACAAACAGCTTTTCCAATCCCACTTGCACCCAGCAGGGGTCAATGCAGGTAATACTGTAAGTGTACTGACTGTGGGGAGAGCTCATAGCTACTTTGGTACTAGCCTGTGTCATCTGCAGAGGTCACTGAAAGCAATGGAGTACAACCACTGAGTGCTGGACAGCGATAAGGTACTGCAGAATCAGACGCTCTACTGGAGACTACTTTAGGGAGAAACGCTGTGTGTGTGTGTATATGAGCATGCGAGCACAAGTGTGTGTGCATGTACGCACACAAGTGCACATGTGTGTCTGCACGTGAGCGCACGTGTATGTGTGCGTGCTTGTGCTGGTTCGAAGCAGAAGCAGTTATAACAAACACTGGTCCTGCAGAAATCAGTAACTCCCTACCTTAAGGCACTCACTCTATGATGATCACCATACTTGGAAGGGGAACTACTACGGAAGCTGGAACTGGGAGGAGTTTGTTTTCTACGCTTGCTGCACCACTTGTCTGTACTACTAACAGCTGATCGAACGACAGATAAATGTCTTTTAACAAATGAAGTCAGATGCTTTAATTCTTGGCTTCAAATGAGCATCTCATTACCCATCGCAGAGCTGTTCCACATGTTTTGGTTCATAATTTCCCCCCAATGCCAGGGCAACTATACTTCCTCAGATACCTACCATCACTGTGGAAAAGGATATCGACAGAGTGCAGAACCCTAACAACCTGAAGAAACAAGACACAAACAAATGCTAGAGTTCACTTTTATGGATGATGGGCAATTCTTACTGGCTGCAAAATCCCCCAAAAGACCGAGATACTATAAGTGTCCTCCCTTCCCAAGAAAGAATGCTGGTGTCTGCCTTCCTCCTTACTGACTAAAGTCCTTCTCAAAACCTTTCCATCTATGCCCCCCTACCTAGACAATCAAATGAATAAGCCACCATATGGAACAGCACAATAATATAAATGATATACTGAAAGGCCATAAGAAGCTGTTATGACTTACTGTGAGCATCGTTCTTCACTGCTGTAACCTATGACCTGCTACTTGAAACATGCAGCGAACTTTGCCAGTAACACACAGAATACGGTACAGGTTGGGTTCTGATATGGGATTTCTTTAAAACCTCCACCAGACATAAAACAAGCACACTTGGACTGTGAAGCCCAAGGAGTTTATGAGCTTATTAAATGTTGATGTATAACACATACTGCCTATACACCATTTTATAAAACATATGGTGCAGAACACTTTGGAGATTTTATACAACCTAAAGCAAAACGTAACCTGCAAGGATGCTAGAAGCAGTTTATTACTGCTTTATCCAAGTTCAGTAATAAGTGGACAGGATGTGGAGGGTCAGTATCGGTCAGTGCTTATGTAAACCCATGTCACAGTCTGTACCAATAACGGTACTTATGCTCCTGATGTACAAAACTGTCTCCTGTCCCCATACCACTTACTATAGTGGCTACTTTCACCCACCCCTGACTTCTGTAACAATCTTCATCCTCACAAGTGGTGCTCTCCAGGAGTGACCGAGCTTCATCCTCACAAGTGGTGCTCTCCAGGAGTGACAGAGCTTCATCCTCACAAGTGGTGCTCTCCAGGAGTGACCGAGCTTCATTCCCACAAGTGGTGCTCTCCAGGAGTGACCGAGCTTCATCCTCACAAGTGGTGCTCTCCAGGGGTGACCGATCTTCATCCTCACAAATGGTGCTCTCCAGGGGTGACCAAGCTTCATCCTCACAAGTGGTGCTCTCCAAGGGTGGCCTCGGTCACTTCCAGCTTACTATATATTACTATTTTGTGTCTGTGAAGCCTTCTGCTATGGCCTTTATCAGACAGCTCTCATTCTTTTCACACCTGGAATGTACTGTGAAGCTCCTACCTTTGTAAACACCATAATGTGTAACAAAAGTTAACACGGGTAAGACAATCAAACTGAAACAATGCAGTAAAGTAATGTTAAAAAACAGCTAAACAATGGAAATGCAGCAATCAAATCCTTCGGCATACATAACACAAGAGATATAAACCACTGAGATCTGAGTAAGACAAAATATTAGGCACAGAGTTCACATACGACAAAACCATAAAGAAGTCTAGCAGAGTTATCAAACATATAATGACCTAAAAGGGTATCACCTTCTTTTTCTTGTTATCAGCTCCTTCAAACCTTTCGGCATACAGTTTGAACACAAAAGGATTCCAGGCATTTATTAAACTGAAAGAAAATGATCAAGACAAAAAAACACTCTGTGAAAGTTCTTGTCACAGTTCTTCTAACACTTGTAGTCCTGTATTTTGAGTGCTCTAAGGAGTGCAAGATGACAATTTCATCACAGGCTACACTGGGAGTGAGGTGCTGCTGGTAATATTTATAGTAATATATTAAGTTACTTCATACAATTCTGTGCTGAAGCAGGCATATTTATTAATGTATTATTAATTGTTAATCCTGGTGCTGGAACCATCTCTGTGGCATTGTGAGACACAAAGAACCACCCGTTGCTATCACTTGGGAGTATGATGCTCACATGCTGGAACCATCTCTGTGGAACTGAGAGACACAAAAAACCACAGAACCACCAGCTGCTACCACTTGGGAGTACGATGCTCACACACTGGAACCATCTCTGTGGCACTGTGAGATGCAAAGAACCACAGAAACACCAGCTGCTACCACTTGGGAGTACGATGCTCACACCAGCAGCACTCACACACATCTGAATCAGCTTTACATCTGTTTCTCTAACAGTTAGACATTCAGAACATTCTAGAAGGTCTAACACTTGTTGAACTTACTATTAGTCACACCTTAGGTTGAATGCAAAAGCTGGAAATAAATGCTTCATCAAGTAAGAACATGGATGCAGGAACACAAGTGGCACAGGACAAGCTAAAGTGCTTCTTGTGACAGGTATCCTAATCTCGCAGTGCCAGTCATGACCAATAAAATATACAAGCTGGACAATAACAGGTTAGTGATGGTCAAATCCCAGCAATCCAGTTGTTATCACGTGAGATCTTTCAAAGTCAGTGACTGTCCGGCCGACAGATGCCACTAGTAACCAACAAGAGCACACTAAGATGTTACCAAGTCAGTCATGGTTGGATTCTAGCTTGCACAGCAACCTGAGATATTAAAAAATCAGTAACTGTCAGGACTCAGGATTACTAGTCATGATCGATAATGGTAAAATGAAACATGATCGTCAAAAGTAAAACGGTTAAGAAATCACTGATGGTCAAGTCTCAGGATACCAGCTGTGGGGATAATCGCAAGCTTACATGACTTGACTACAGTTAGGCTATACAATGCCAAAGGTTCTTGGGAAAAGCAAACTGAACGGTTAGCAAATCCATGATGGTCAGGTTTCCAGGACATCAGCAGTGATCAACAACAGTGAGGTGACATTATCGAATCACTGAAAGTCACAGCCAAAAATGACAATATTGACTGAGAAAAACAAAGTGAAATGTTAGCAAATTCATGATGGTGAGCTCCCAGTATACCAACACTGCTGAAAAATGGAAAACTCAGATGTTAGTAATTCCCAAACGGTTAGGGGTAGGAATGACCAGTCATTTGAGACTGAAGGAGGCAAGCTGCATCGTTAATGATCGGGTAAGATATCAGCAAATGTTGCTATAAACAAAACCCAAGGATACCTACTAATACCAGGACATACTTCAGGAAAGCAGGTAATATAAAAAAAGTTCTATAATGTCAACATAAGATTAACAAGCAAAACAAAAACATTCTTCCAGTCACAGAGAGAAGTCATCAGACACAGAAATTAACTAAAGTCATTACTGCATAGGTCACAAAGTGCTGGAAGAAGACAGCCATAAGCTAAGATTTACGATGGAATCGCTCACTGACTCATGTTTCAGAACAAGGTGCTTGGACACAGTTAAACCCATAACAGTCATAATCTGAAGTTAAACAAATGATGCAAGAAAAAGATTTAAATAGTGGTCAATCACTGATCCCAGCTTCATTCAGGATGACAGCATGTGATGAACATAGGTAGGTATGCAGCGATTTAATGACTCTTCCACAAATTCACTGTTTTTGCTGGCAAAAACACCACAACACATCTCACTTCAGTTCAAGTATAGTTTACAAAACTGGAACTTCCGGGTTGTTCTTTTTATGGAAAATACTTTCCTAAACACTTAATGCTCTGTCTGTCTGAAAATTTATCTAGCAACACTGCTTATTCAAAACACTGTCTCAGAATGCTCTATCCTGCTGTCAGTGGAATGGTGGTTATATTACCAGGAAACAATAATTTTCAATGCAAGAAAAGATGCACGTCTTTGGTAAAATAACGGGATGTCCTTACATTTATTGTTTGGAGGAATGTTAAGAGTTCTGTCCTACAATAACTAAACTCTTGTATCAGTTTGCATGACGCTGGGAAACCAGCTTGAAATTGGTCTTGACTGGCTCCTAGCACATATGTTAAGACAATGATTTTGAGGACTGGAAATGATGGATTCCCACTTGCGTCACTCAGCAATGCCTCATTAACAAAGTCATGACTTGGAAATAGTTGTGGTCACTGCTGGTCATTCTTAAACAAGACAATACTACCATGCGGAGTAAAGGACAGACCAGAGGTAACGTAACTGGTATAGAAACACAGTATACCTTCAAGGTCTGCAAATGCCACAGCAGCTGCTGGTCAGACTCAGACATTCATTAATATCACTGCTTGCAAAGCCTTAGGACATGGCAATGACAGAAGCATGCCATGCAGTGTCTGAGGACAGATGACACGTTCCAGGATGATGGCCAGTGTCGACACTCTGAAGACCCAGTCACCACCACTGTCCACAGCAGCTGCCTGGTTCCATGTCACAAATTGTCTGGCTAAATACTAGCATGACCAGAGTAAAAAAACAGTTTAAAAAAAAAAAAAAAAAAAAAAAGGACCCAGGAAGTACCTTATTGCATTTTGAGGGCCTTTGTCAGAGGAAAGTGGCCTGCAACTCGCCTGCACTGCTTAGATTACTGGAAGGACTGTTGACATTCTGGGCATCAGTGGATTTTTGTGCTAATGTAGTTGCTGGCACTTTCTCTGCACATCCTTTGGTACCATTCACTCCATCTGCTTTTGCTTCACCCTTCTGAGAGGGCTTATCCTTTGAACTCTCTGTAGTTTCAGGCTGGTCCTTTTGCTTGGACCTCTTCTCCTTTTTAAGCTTCGTTTCCTCCTTGTTTTTCTCTTTCTGTATCTTTCTGTCCTTCTCCTTCTCCAGTTTTAACTGCTTTTCTCTCTCTTTCTGTTCTTTCTCCTTCTCCAGTTTGAACTGCTTCTCTCTCTCTTTCATCTCCCTGGCACGCTGCTTTTCTAGTTCTTTTTCCTTCTTTTTGTCATCTTTGTTCTTCTTTGGCTCACCAAGAGGGGTGATGTTGGCTGTTGGAGAGGGTAGAGAGGGACGCAGACCCTCTGACACGACCTGGACAGTCAGTTCTGGAGGTTCATGGGAAGTCTTACTGACACTAGCTGAAGGAATGCTAACATCCTTTTCTGCTCTGTCCTTTTTCTGCTCATGCCTGCCAGGCTCTACATCCTCTCTCCTTTCTTCCTTGGTGGGTTTGGTTACACTGTTAGTACTTGGGTTAACGGGGGAGTAATTGAGTGGATGTTCTTCTATGCTGGCCACCAGAGGCACAGGGATGAAGATCTTCTGGTCACGAAGCATTCTTGATTTGTCCTTCTTGTCATCCTTGAACCTTTTCAGGCTAGTGATACTAAGAAAACTTGCACTTGAAGACAATGGGGGATTCATACGATGTTTCTCTTCATTGACTGCTCGACAGCCATACAGCCGACGTGAGGGCTTGTGCTGAAGCTCACCACGGCTCTCCTCCCATTTCTTCCTCTGGATTCCACTCTCTCGTTCAATTAAAGCTTCGGTTACTGGTAGGTTGATCACCTAGGAGATAAAAATGAAATGTTTAGTGAACAGAGAACCTTACACTGTGCTTGTCTAAACATTTACAGACTGCATTACTGTAGCTGCAGACAATGTCTGTTTGTAAGGCAAAAAGTATTACCTATCAAACAATACTAGCAGTTATGATTACACAATCCAAGACAACAGTTACTTTTCTGCAAACTAACGGGTACGGCTTATTCACTTTACAAAAACTGAAGATCAAGTGTCCCGCTGTTCAAAGCCGCTCTGGTGGAGTAGAGGGATAAAGCCAAACTACATCCCAGCTGATCCAGGTTTGATTAGTGGCTTGGGCAACTGCAGGAACAGCAAGGTGGGAGGATGTTCACTAAGCATGGTCCAAGGAGAGGAACTGACTTTGTATGTAAACTATAAGCCTAGTGGGTGGGAAAAGAGAAGTGGGTAGGTCATTACAAGACAGAATCACAGATGAACCAAGCCCCAGGACACCTTCAGGATCTATAACCGGCCCCAACAAAAACAGACCAAGTCCGGGGTAGGGGTTGGGGCTGCGGGGGTTGGACAGAAGCATTGGGTACCGGGACTCAGTCAGTAACAATGAGGTACGAGGGGACCAGGAAAAAAAAAAGTCTCTCTGTTCAGATAAAAATCATGGAGACAAAGATTAAATAGTTGGTAACAGCCAGCGACAGAGTGATAGCACACACACACACACACACACACAAAAAGTATAAGCATTAATACATCTAATGACACTGAACTAGGTAAACACGAAATAACTTACTAATATCTAGTACCAAGAAAGTTATAAAAGTCAACAGCAGCTATCAGGCAATGCTCACTGCATCCTGCTAGCCTTACATATTCTGACTATAACCAGGAGTGTGCCATCTGTCTGAGAGGCGGCTATGCTAACATGCCAACAGATAATGTTACTTGGCCATGTCGTTTTCTGAACACACTACCCAAATAGAAGTGTCAGCTGTACTTGGTGACATTGTGAGGACACTGTACTGACAGTTTTGCACTTGTGAGGCTCTCAAGCTTAATGATACAGTAGGAATTCAACACAGATACATTCAGATACCCATGGTAAGGAAATGCTACCACACTGCCACAACCAGATACATAGTATTTGCATCCTACCAGTGATACATTCATAATACTCCACAGTTACATCCAGATACTCAGTACTCCCATCCTAAAAGTGATACACTCATAATACTCCACAGTTACCACCAGATACTCAGTATTCCTGTCCTACCAGTGATACACTCATAATACTCCATAGTTACATCCAGATATTCAGTAAGCCGATTCTACCAGTGATACACTCCTAATACTCCAAAGTTACCACCGGATACTCAGTATTCACATCCTAACAGTAATACACTGACAATACTCCATAGTTACCACAAGATACTCAGTATTCCTGTCCTACCAGTGATACACTCCTAATACTCCAAAGTTACCACCAGATACTCAGTATTCCCATCCTACCAGTAATATACTGACAATACTCCATAGTTACCACCAGATACTCAGTATTCCCATCCTACCAGTGATACACGCATAATACTCCATAGTTACATCCAGATACTCAGTATTCCCATCCTACCAGTGACGCACTCATAATATTCCACAGTCACACCCAGAAGCTCAGTATTCCCGTTCTACCAGTGATACACTCATAATACTCCATAGTTACATCCAAATTACTCAGTATTCATGTCCTACCAGTGATGCACTCATAATACTCCATAGTTATATCCAGATACTCCGTATTCCTGTCCTACCAGTGATACACTCATAATACTCCATAGTTACAACCAGATACTCTGCATTCCTGTAGTACCAGTGATACACTGATAATACTCCACAGTTACAACCAGATACTTAGTATTCCCATCCTACCAGTGATACACTCATAATGCCTGGGTTTTGAAAAGACAAAGGATGTTGGTGCTGGGACCACAGAGACTTCAAATACCACTATACCTTTCCCATTTGGAGTCTTGCCAGGGATAATATCATGAGAATCATAGATGCCATAAAACCCAAAATTCTGAGGTAATCCCTAGCAGTAACCAAAGTCTGAGTGGAAAACCCTAGAAATAGATGCAGATATATCTACTTTTTCCTGTGGAAGAAAATCTCTGAAATGAGATGTCTATTTGACATCCCAGGAACACAATCCTGTGTGAGAGAGTCAAGAAAGACTTCTGAACGTTTTATGGAATGCCAGCTTGTATAAGAGATCTCTCACCCAAGTGAGAAGTTCCTCGACACTTTCAAAATGACTCTGCAAAGATAAAAACTTTAAAAGACTGAGGAAGGTTATACATACTATCTTCCTTTTAGCAGGCTGGCTATTAGAAAAGTGCAGGCAGTGACAAACATCATCCAAAGCTGACAGAAATGAAGGAATGGGTGCAGGTTCTGGAGATTCTTCTGTAACAGCTCATATTTTCTTAGGGACTGAGAAAACTCAAGTGTTTTCCCACTGAAAACACTGGCACATTCTGGAAACAGTCCCAGAGAAAGAGAAATCCCCATAGGCAGAATCAGAAAATGAGGTCTCCTCAGAGTCTGAATCAGAAAACTAAGAAAACCCTGCATCTGTCCCCTCCTGTCCAGATTCAGAATTTTAAATCTCTTCCCAAAGAGCGGTATCCCTCTTCCTTTTACTAGAAACTACTTTACAAAAAGGATCAATACCCCGAATTAAACCCGGAATCAGATTCAGTAAACTACTTCTGTCAAAGGAAATTTGAGGAGACGACGACACATGCTTAGTTTTCAGTTTCTTACTGACAGAAAAAATGGCACCAGCAGTATTATTAATGACAGCAGCACATTCCCCAGGGATGGGCACAACATTCTGATTAAATGGGGAAGTCTTCCCTGTTCCCTTTCCCAGGGCTGACAAGAGTGGATCTCTGAGGGGACTCCAACAACCACAGAGGACAAGACTGAACCCCGGGGTCTACAGTGGCTATAGGTTCTAAACCAGAGGAATCCTGGATAAAAGATGATGGGTATGAGGAACCAGTTTTGACCACATCTGAACCACCCACTTGTAGCTGAGGCAAATTGCTAGCCTGCTATTGTGACAAAGGCTGTTTAACTTTTTCTTTTTTATGGCTGGAAGGAGGACCAAGCATGGGACCAGTACATACATTGTTCCATTGTCAAGCTGAAAATAGTGCCTCTTTCCCAGGGAAAATAAGCAGAATAAGCCAGTAAAATGTAACATCTTTAAAAGTCACTTTTTTCCACATAAAACACAATGTAAAAAGCACTTTAAAATACTTTTCCAGCCCCACAAAGTAAAATAAACAATTTTTCCACAGAAAAAATGTTGTTCAAAACTGACAGGAAAAAAGTGGCCTCCTGTTTAAAAGTACAGTTAAGCATTATGACAGTTTGTTACAACACAAACTCTTAGATTAAAAATAACTTTCCTAAGCAGGAAAATTTAATAAATTTTCCCTTAAAGGGAACTTATCTGCCCAACAGAAAAACAGTACAAGATGACCATCAATCCTCGAAAGCCCACAAAGGAGTGTTCTCTTCAATGATACGAAAGCTTTGAAGGGCCTGGCACCCAAATCTGTCTTTTTAGTCAGATCTGCTCAAGACAAATAATGGTTTAGGTGTGTGGAAAGTGCACTGAAGCTTTGGAAGCTGGCCACGGTTACATCCTTGGCAGGATATAACCCCATACAGCTAAGGGAAATGTAGCAGTAATCAATATGATGAGCATTCCCAGCTGCAGAAGGAGGGCGAGGGTGAAAGTACGGTTGTATAAAACTGTGCCATAAGAGTAGATGTCCTCCTCTTTACTGCTGCAGTATTCCTTACAATAGGGATCCCCTGCTAAAGGTAGCCCAACGTCCAGCCAGTATACAAAAACCTTAGGTTGTAATAGGGACGTTGTGTATCACACATATGCTCCCTGTACTTTGCGTAGGGCATAAAGGTCACATAATCCTCAGAACTGAAGTGCCTCAGGAGGAACAACAGTCCAAGGAGAAAGGAGTAATGTGCATTCAGGAGGAGAAAGAAAACAGGGGGGGGGGGGGAATGAATACTGCAACACTGAAGAGAAGGACATCTACTGTTATGGTAAGAGTTAATGCAACTGCACTGTCTTTCCATATCATTGTTGCAATACTCCTTACAGTAGGGAGAGTGCAAAAGCTTAGGAAGAAAGTTGGGAGAAGGAAGGCACAGCAGAGCCATCAATAAAACCATACAGGATAACCCTGGCAAATCTGGCTTCAGCTAGAAAGTATGCAGAGAAGTCCATGTAGCTGCCTCAAGAATGGAATTAGCATCCAAACCTTTAAAAAGGCACCAGAAGAAGCCACAGCCCTGGTAGAATGGGCTTTATTAGAAGAAAGAAGGCTTTTCCCATGAAAGGAGTAACAAAAGGAAATGACCTTAGATATCCAAGATGAAATAATTTGCTTGGAAAAGTACAGTTTTGTACCTACCATAAATGTAGATGTTCGAGTGTTCACCCTGCTGCAGTCATCACACTTGGGTTATCCTGCCATCAGGCGGTCCCCGCAGTCGGCCCGAATTCCAAAGTCTTGGTCCGGTGTCGGTTGCTATCGCTTCTTCCCTGACGTCAGTGCGCCAGGGGTATATAAGAGGCATCCAACGCCATTTTCTTCAGTTTTTCTTGCCCCAGATGTCAGGTGCCCCCAATAAGTAGGCAAAAAAAAAAAAAAAAATATATATATATATATATACACACACACACACACACATACATGTAGCTAGATAAAAATAAAACAATACCCTTAGGCACAAGCAAATACACCACAGAGGTAGTATAGGATAGAGTGGTAGAGATAAGTTCAGCTAGTTCAGAGGGGATGGAGGGAGGGTAACCTGGACTGCAGCAGGGTGAACACTCGAACATCTACATTTATGGTAGGTACAAAACTGTACTATGTTCATCGTGTTACCCTGCTGCAGTCATCACACTTGGGTTGAATCCCAAAGCTAAGGATGGGTGGAGTCAAACAGGGTTAGAAGAAGCTAGTAGGCCCTGCAAAACTGCAGTGGCAAAACCAGCTCTAGTCTTAGAGTATAGAGGTAAGTGATAGTGTTTGGTGAAGGTGTGCAATGAACTCCAAGTTGCAGCTTCCAGAATATCCTTGGTTGGCACTCCCCTGAGAAAGAAAAAACAAAACTAGAAGCAAAACCAAACCACGAATGCAAACCACTTGGCACCACAGGTAGCAGAAACGTATGCAATGCCCTATCCATTTAGAAATGGTCTGTTTTGAGATAGCTTTTCCTTGTGATCCTGTAGCATAGGCTACAAAGAGCTGGTCAGTTTTTCTGAAAGCCTTAGTTTTATCCAAGTAGTAACGTAATTGCCTGTGAATGTCCAAAGAGTGCAGGAGTCTTTCACCTTTGTTCCGGGGGTTTGGGAAAAAGGTGGGCAAGTGAATGGTTTGGTTTAGGGCCACACTGGATACCACCTTTGGCATAAAGGAAGGGTTAGTTCGTAGATAGAATCTGTCTTGATGAAAAATGAGGAAAGGTTCCACTGCCATTAGTGCCTGTAGTTCTGAGACGCTTCTAGCCGAGGTTATTGCTAGTAGTAGGGCAGTTTTCCATGAAAGAAACTTTAAATCAGCTGAAAAAGCTGGTTCAAAGGGCGGCAGTGTAAGCTTTTCCAGAACAAAGTTGAGATCCCAAGTAGGTGTTGGTGCTCTCCTTGGCGGTCTTGTGTTCGTAGCCCCTCTGAGGTACTGTCTTAGGAGTGGATATGAGAATAAAGGAGGATCCGTGTTGTAATGAGCTGAAATTGCTGAGGCGTGGATCTTAATAGATGAAAAGGAAAGTCCTTTGTGCAACATCTCAGTTAAATATTGTAGAATCTGAGGAATGTTTGGATCAAGGGGATTTTGGCCTTTAGCTTGGTTCCAAGCACAAAATCTTTTCCATTTGTCTGAATAGGTTTTCCTGGTGCTGGGCCTCCTGGCCTCCAGAATGACATCCATAACAGCTTTGGATAAAGGTGCTTGCTGGTTGTTTAGGTAATTTGCCATGCAGCCAGGTTTAAAGTCTTGAGCTGGCTGTGTAGAATCGGATTGTCTCGCTGGGTGAGCAGGTGAGGAATTTGTGGCAAAATCCATGGTGGGCCGTGGGTCATGTTCCTTAAAAGTGGATACCAATGCTGGCATGGCCAGTCTGGTGCAATGAGTATCATTTGTGGCCTCTCTAATCTGACTTTCAGCAGTACCTTTGCTAGAAGAGGCAGTGGAGGGAAGGCATACACTGTTAATGTTTTCCAACTGAATGAGAGGGCGTCCACTTTCCAAGCTAGTGGATGGAAGGTCCTTGTGCAAAATTTTTGAAGTTGGTGGTTGTGGGGGCTTGCAAACAGATCTATGTCTGGGCGTCCCCATTTTTGCATCATTGCAAATACTTGTGGATCTAGTTTCCATTCGTGTGGATCGATGATGTTTCTGCTTAGGTCGTCTGCCAATGTGTTTTTCTTTCCTGGTAGGAATTGTTCTTGTAATTGAACCTGGTAAGACAGATCAGTGTTCCACAAGGTCATTGCTTGCCTGCATAGAGGGTAGGAATGTGTGCCCCCTTGCTTGTTTATGTACCACATTACTGTGGTATTGTCCGTATTTATTATTAGTTGTCCTAGGTGTAAAAGGTCCTTGAAAGCTGTTAGGGCATTCTGTACTGCTAGCATTTCTTTTTGATTGATATGCAGATGCCTCTGATCTGTAGTCCATTTGCCCTGAATGCACTGTCCTGCCATGTGGGCTCCCCAGGCATAGTCCGATGCATCTGTTGTCATAGTTTGCCTGGCTGTGGGTAAGGTGAAAGGCTGACCCTTGTTGAGGTGACGTGCCTGTGCCCACCACAGAAACTCCTGTTGAAGGCAGGGAATGAGTGGTATCATTTTTTCAAAGCTGTGGCTGTGTTGAGTCCATACACTTTTCAGGTACCATTGTAATTTCCTCATATGCAGTTTTGCAAATGGTATTAATAGTATGCAAGATGCCATGAATCCCAAGGCCTGCAGAATTTTTCTTGCAGGGAGTTGGGTCTTTGTTGCCATTATTTTGAAGTATTGAGTCAGCTGTTGTTGCTTGTCTGGCGTGAGATAAGCCATCTGGGCCGTTGTATTCAAGCTGGCAGCCAGGAATATTATGTTTTGTGAGGGCACTAGTTTTGATTTCTTTTCGTTTACTGTGTACCCTAGGCAACTTAGAAGGTGTTTGACAAATGCCAGATGCTTTAAAAGAATGTCCTTGCTTTCTGCTTGAATAAGGTAGTCGTCCAGGTATGGGTATATTTGAATTCCTCTTTGTCTGCAGTATGCAATTACTGGTGCCAGGAATTTTGTGAAGACCCTGGGCGCAGTAGATAAGCCAAAGGGCAGTGCAGAGAATTGATAATGCGTTGAACCTGCAATGAAGCGGAGGTATCTTCTGCAATTTTGTCTGATAGGGACATGCAGGTAGGCCTCCTTGAGGTCCAAAGTTACTAGCCAAGCATTCTTGCCCAGCATGGGAAGAAGCTGCTGTAGTGTTAGCATCTTGAATTTTGGTACTTGCAGATAGGTGTTCAGAATTGAAAGATCCAGAATGGGTCTCCATGCTTTGTCCTTTCTTGGGACTAGGAAGAGTCTTGAGTAAAATCCTTGTCCTTCCTCCTGTGCAGGTACCTGTTGAATGGCTCTCATGTCCATGAGAGCTGTAATTTGTTTTTGTGCCTCTGCCCATTGATTTGGTGGCAAGTTTGGCATTCCTTTTATCCTTAGTAAGGTATGAAAGTGGAATCTCTATCCTTGAGAGACAATGTTTAGAACCCATTTGTCTTTTCTGATGATGTGCCAGTTGTCTGCAAAAAATGCAAATTTTCCTCCCAAGGGAGTTGCCAGGAGAGATCTGCTTGATGGTTTGAGGATTGAGTCATTGTGTTTGTCTTCTGCTAGCTTGGGGCCTGTCTTCTCCTCCTTTCTGGGTAGCAGTACCCCATTGGCAAGGTTTGTAAGGGCCTTGTGACTGACCTCTGCCCCTTGGGCGTCTGTATTTGCCCCTCTGTGATCTGTCAGAAGCTGGAAAGGACCAGTTTTTTGTTGGCCAGTTTCTGCTGAAATGAGGGGGTTGTACCTGCAAAAAATCCTTGACTGTTTGCATAGACTTTGCCTTATCCTCCATTTTCTATAAAACCTCTTCTGCTTTGACACCAAATAATTCATCCTGCTGTAAAGGTGCATCCAATAATTTTGCTTTAACATGATCAGGAAAGGTTTGTTCTTTTAACCAAGCATGTCTACGTATGACAGAGCCAGTAACAGCTGCTCTACAGGAAGCTTCCAATGAATCAAATCCGCATTGTAAAGTATGTTTGCCCACCTGTTCAGCTGCATGCAACAGATCCTGCATTTCCTTTAATTCAGACTGTTCAGAATGTGTGCTCATTTTTTGTTTTAACTGAGACATTAGGAATTGTTGATATTTCAGCATGTGAAACTGACAATTTAATGCTCTCATAGCCAGAGTTGCTGAGGTGTATATTTTCTTTCCCCATCTATCTAGGGCTCTGGAATCCCTTTCAGAGGGAACAGGATTTTTAGCCATAGAAGCTTTAGCTCCCTTAGGACCCTGGGAAATTGTTTCTGGGTCAGCTATAGGGCTTTTATAAAGGAATTTGTGTGAGTCCGGTACTCTGTAGTACCTGTCTGGTTTGGCTGGAGCAGGAGGTAGAGAGTCTGGATTTAAACTGGACTCCAAGTAAACATCATCCACAATATCTAAAACAGGAGGGATAGCAAGAGGTCTGTGCTGGGGTAATAAAAGGAACTCTCAGTGCCTTTTCTTAGAATCTGAGTAGTCCTGGCCTTCCCAGTGGAAATGTTCCCTCATGGTATGTAAAGATTCCCCAAAGGAGTAGTCTTCAGGGGGAGATGCTGAGGGAATAGGGTCTTCAGCATCAGAGTCTACTAAGGTGGAAAAGTGTAATCCTGTTCCTCAGGAGAATCTGAGGAGAGTGAAAACTGATCAGAGGATGCATAATCCTCCTCTTGTCTTGGTCTTTTATCAGGAGGGGGATGGGAACCCCTGATTAGGGTAATCAAATCTTCACCCATCTTAAGCATCTGTTTCTTAGGCATGGGGCCTTGAACTGTAGACTGATGTACAGTTTTATTAGGTTTTAAAGGAGTTTTAAGCTTAGCATAAGATTTAATGGTGAGGGTAGTCGGTCTGAAGACACCTTCTGTAACTGAAGGTGTTTCCACTGCACCGGGGTCTAGTTCTGCTCCGGTGTCGGAAGATGGCTGCGTCAGCCTAGTAGGCTCCGCTTGGGAATCCGCAGCTGTCTGGGGTTCCAGTTCTGCGGTCGTCAGGGGCTGCGTAGGTGCCTCACTGAAAACCGGAGAACCGGCGACAGGCCCAGCTGAAGCCTCGGAGTCTGGCTTGTTCCTAGGCTGCCTGTCCCTATCCTTGCATTTTTTTATGTATGGCGGTCGTCGGCTGCTCCAACGGCATGATATAATTAAATTTCCTAACAAAATAATGCCGTGCAAAGTCAAAACGGCATTTGATAGTTCGTTTATTAAACCTAGCACAAAACCGACAACCTGTGACGTCGTGGTTTGGGCCTAGGCAAGGAATACAATAGGAATGGAAGTCCTTATGAGGTATTTGCTTCCCACAAGAAATGCAATTGTTAACTTTTTCTGACATCGGACTGAGGCAAGAAAATGTTCCCCAACAGGGTACTTAGCTTTATTAAAGACTTCGGACTGAAATTCAAATCGAAAATCTCAGGTGTCGGCCAACCGGCACTTGCGAACTGCTTCGGGCACCGCGCGGCAAGAAAGACTGAAGAAAATGGCGTCGGATGCCTCTTATATACCCCTGGTGCACTGATGTCAGGGAAGAAGCGACAGCAACCGATGCCGTACCAAGACTTTGGAAATCGGGCCGACTGTGGGACCACCTGATGGCAGGATAACCCAAGTGTGATGACTGCAGCAGGGTAACATGATGAACATCAGCCAAACCTAAAGATCGAGGATGAAAGGAAACAAAAAGCTGCTCAGACTTATGAATGGCTTCAGTTTTATTCCAAATAATACAAGAGTGGTCTATGCAAACCCAAAGTGTGAAGAGCCCTCCCATTAGCAGACTGCGGAGAAGGGAAAAGTGGGCAAATGAATAGAACTAATTAACAGACAACTCATTAGCCAACTTAGGCATAAAAGAAGGATTAGTATGAAGAGACACCCTGTCCTTCTGAAAAACAAAAACAACGAGCCTGCAGCTCAGACAGACTGCCTGGTTGAGGTAAGGTCGTAAAGAAGAACAGTCTTCCAGGTACAATGCTGTAAGGAAGCTGAAGCTGCAGGCTCAAAAGGAACTGAAGTAAAATTTTCCAGTAAAAAAATTAAGGTCCCAGGAAGTTAGAATAGGCTTCCTGGGAGTCCTAATATGAAGGATGCCTTTAAGGAATTGTTTGATCTCGAATCTAGAGGCTAAAAGGGAAGTCAAAGGCAGACAAGCAGAAAAAGGTGACAGGTGGGCTTTAACAAAAGAGAATGCCAACCCAACAGTGAGCTATTCACACAAATAAGAGAGAACCAAAGGAACTTCCACAGAAAGTGGACCCAGGTTACAAGTTATGAGTATGATACCACTACCACACAGAAAATCACTTCCCCTCTGGATAAATAAGATTTCCTGGCCTTCTGAAGAGCCTGAAGCATGTCCTCTGAAAAAAGGTGCCTAAGAGGGATCAAAAAGTACAGCTGTGTACCCTTACCATAAATGCAGATGTTCGAGTATATTCACTGTTGCAGTCATCACAATTGGGTTATCCTGCCAGGGGTAGCCCTCAGTTGGCCCGAATACCAGAGGCTTAGTATTTCTGCGTCAGTTGCTGTCGCTCCAGGACTGACAGTCAGTGGTACAAAATCAGGCAGCTGATGCCATTACATCAGTTTTTCTTGTCCCAAATGTCAGGAGCCCCCAAATAGGAAACTAGGTTATGGTGGAATAACACCACCAGTAAGAAGTAAATACCAAGTAGCACTGTAAGGAGTGAGGAAGACAGAGAGAGACAGAGAGAGAGACAAGGGGGGGGGGGCTGGAGGGGGGGAAAAATACAGTTGTGTACACTTACCATAAATGTAGATGTTCGAGTGTATTCACTGTTGTAGTCATTACATTTGGGTTATCTGCTTGCAGTAGCCCTCAGTCAGCCTGATTAACAAAGTCTTGGGTCCTGCGTCGGTTGCTGTCCCTTCTTCCATGATGTCAGGTCATCAGGGGTATAAAACATGCAGCTGATGCCATTACATCAGTTTTTCTTGCCCCAGATGTCAGGTGCCCCCCTAATGGGAAGCAATTAAATCTATAAATACAAGGATATATCTCCAACAAAAAAGCAAATACACCAAAAAGCTTTTAGAGCACAGTAAGTGAGAGTAGAGGTATAGCCAAAAGAAGAAAGGAGGCTGGAGGGAGGGTAACCAGGACTGCAACAGTGAATACACTCGAACAACTACATTTATGGCAAGTGTACACAATTGCACTATGTTATTCGTGTTTCACTGTTGCAGTCATTACATTTGGGTAGATTCGCAAAGCTAAGGTTGGGAGGAGGAAGCTAAATAGAATTAGGGCCAGCTATAAGGCCCTGCAAGACTGCAGTGGCAAAACCAGCTCTGGATGTAGAGAAAATTGGCAAATGATAATGCTTGGTGAAGGTATGTACAGAACTCCATGTAGCAGCTTCTAGGATGTCCCTAGTAGGGACGCCCCTGAGAAAGGCTGTAAGAGGTAGATGCAGCCCTGGTTGAATGGAGTACGATGCCCTGTGGGATAGGTTTTCCATGGTGCTTATAGCAGAAATGAATACAGTGGCCTATCCATTTTGAAATGGTTTGTTTTGAAATAGCTTTCCCCTCTGTCCCTGCAGCAAATGCCACCAGCAGTTGTTCAGATTTCCTTTGAGGTTTAGTCCTGTCCAAGTAGAATCTAAGCTGTCTGTGCACATCCAAAGAGTGCAGTATCTGTTCCTCTTTGTTCTGTGGGTTAGGAAAGAAGGTAGGCAAATGGACTGATTAAGAGCCACACTGAATACCACCTTAGGCATAAAGGAGGGATTGATTCTGAGGGACACCCTGTCCGCATGAAAGATGATGAAAGGTTCCACTGCCATGAGGGCCTGTAATTCAGATACCCTTCTTGCAGAACTGATTGCTAAAAGGAAAGCTGTTTTCCAGGAAATAAATTTTAAATCTGAAGCAGCAGCTGGCTCGAAAGGAGGAAGAGTGAGTTTCTCCAAGACAAAGTTAAGATCCCAGGCTAGAGTTGGAGCTCTCCTGGGTGGCCTTAAAATTTTTGACCCCTCTGAGGAACTGCTTAAGCAGTTGGTGAGAGAAGAGGGGAGGCTCTGTGCTATAATGAGCTGAAATGGCTGAGGCATGAATTTTGATGGAGGAAAAAGACAAGCCCTTATGAAGCATCTCAGTCACGTATTGTAGAATCGGAGGTAAATTGGGCACTGTTGCATTCATTCCTTGAGATTGGTTCCAGGCACAGAATCTTTTCCATTTGCAGCATAAGATTTTCTAGTACTACGCCTCCTTGCATCTAAAATGATATCCATCACTGATTTACTGAGGGATGGTGAAGGAGAGATTAGGTAATTAGCCAGGTTGCTAGGTTCAGGGCTTGCAGCTGAGGGTGCAGAATCTGGTTCTCCTGCTGAGACAACAGGGAAGGAATCTGAGGCAGGTGCCATGCAGCCAAGCATGACACACTGCGCAAGAGTGGGCACCAGTGTTGGCGACGCCAGCCTGGTGCAATTAAAATCGTCCTTGTCTTGTCCTGTTTGATCTTTAGTAGTACCTTGGACAGCAGAGGCAGAGGAGGAAAGGCATAAACTGATTTTTCCAGCGGAAGAATAGAGCATCCACTTTCCAAGCTAGCTTGTGGGAAATCCTTGTGCAAAATTTGTTCAGTAGATGGTTCTGGGGGGAGGCAAACAGGTCTACATCTGGGCTCCCCCATTTGCTTGTCAACATGTTGAAAACCCTTTGTTCCAGTTTCCACTCGTGTGGGTCCATGAGGTTTCTGCTTAGTCCTTCTGCTAGTGTATTTAGCTTTCCTGGCTGGAATTGAGCTTGTAGATTCTCCTGGTAGCTCAAGGCTGTGTTCCACAATGCCATGGCTAGTCTGCAGAGGGGGTAAGAATGTGTACCCCCTGCTTGTTTATGTACCACATAACAGTGGTGGTGTCCGTATTTACCATTAGTTGTCCTGGAAGAATGTGGTCCTTGAAGGCTGTCAGAGCATTCTGTACAGCTAACATTTCCTTTTGATTTATGTGCAGGTGCATTTGACTTGGATTCCATTTGCCCTGAATGCACTTGCCTGCCAGGTGAGCCCCCCATGCATAGTCTGATGAGTCTGTTGTTAGGATTTGGGCGGCAGGGGTTAATGTGAATGGTAGTCCCCTGTTTTGGTGGCAGGCCTCTGCCCACCAAAGGAACTCTAGGTGTAGGCAAGGTATGATAGGAATCCTTGCTTCTAGATCCTGTGAATGTTGACACCATAGACTTTTGAGATACCATTGTAGTTTCCTCATATGCATCCTTGCATATGGAATTAGAAGAATGCAGGAGGCCATGAACCCCAAGGCTTGCAGTATTTGCCTTGCAGATAGTTGGGTTTTTGTGGCCACTTGTTTGAAGTAAGTTGTCAAATGAATCCGTTTCTCTGGCGTGAGGAAAGCCATCTGGGAAGTTGTATTCAAGCTTGCTCCCAGGAATATAATTTGTTGGCAGGGTACCAGGTGGGATTTCTTTTCATTTATGGTGAACCCCAGACAAGTCAGTACCCTTTGAACAAAGGCTAGATGATTCAAAAGAATGTCCTTGCTTTCTGCCTGAATTAGACAATTGTCCAGGTATGGGTATATATGAATATTTCTTTGCCTGCAAAATGCAATGACTGAAGTTAGGCACTTTGTGAATACCCTGGGCGCAGTAGATAAGTCAAAGGGCAATGCAGAGAACTGATAGTGCATGAAGCCTGCTTTGAAGCTTAGATATCTTCTGCAAGACTTCCTGATAGGGATGTGCAGGTATGCTTCTTTTAAGTCGAGTGTTGCCAACCATGCATCCTTGCCTAGCATAGGAAGCAGCTGGTGAAGAGTCAGCATTTTGAATTTTGGAATCACCAGAAAGGTGTTTAGAAAAGAAAGGTCCAGGATAGGACGCCATGTATTGCCTTTTCTGGGAACCAGGAAAAGTCTTGAATAGAAACCTTGTCCCTTTTCCTCTTCTGGTACCAAGTGAATAGCCCCCATGTTTGAGAGAGAAAGTACTTGATTTTGGGCCTCTGTCCACTGATTTGGGGGTAGATCTGGCCACCCGCTTGGTGTTGGTAATGTGGAAATGAAATCTGTATCCTTGGGACACTATATTTAAAACCCATTTGTCCTAGGTAATGAGTTTCCAGTTTTTGGCCTGCAGACCAATCTTTCCGCCTAAAGGAACATTCATTTGGGAAGTGCTTGGAAGTTTTAAAGCAAGTAAGCAAGTCATTGAGACAGTTTTCCATAGAGGGAGTCTTACTACTCCCAGGTTTGGGTGCGGAAAAGTACAGTTTTGTACCTACCATAAATGTAGATGTTCGAGTGTATACCCTGCTGCAGTCATCACACACGGGTTATCTTGCCGTCAGGTGGTCCTGCAGTTTTTCTTGCCCCAGATGTCAGGTGCCCCTAATAGGTAGGCAAAAAAAAAAAAAAAAAAAAAAAAATATATATATATATATATATATATATATATATCTATATATATATCTATATCTATATATATATATATATATATATATATATATATATATATATATATATATATATATATATATACACATATAGTTATATGAAAAAGAAACAAAACCCTTAGGCACAAGCAAATACACCGCAGAGGTAGTAAAGAATAGAGTGGAAGAGATAAGTTGAGCTAGTCCAGAGGGGATGGAGGGAGGATAACCTGGACTGCAGCAGGGTATACACTCGAACATCTACATTTATGGTAGGTACAAAACTGTACTATGTTCATCGTGGTACCCTGCTGCAGTGATCACACTTGGGTAGAATACCAAAGCTAAGGATGGGAGGTGGAGTCAAACAGGGTTAGAGGAGGCTAGAAGGCCCTGCAAAACTGCAGTGGTGAAGCCAGCTCTAGTCTTAGAGTAAAGTGGTAAGTGGTAATGTTTGGTGAAGGTGTGTACTGAACTCCAAGTTGCAGCTTCCAAAATATCCTTGGTTGGCACCCCCCTGAGGAAGGCTGTAGATGTAGCTGCTGCCCTGGTAGAGTGGGGCCTTATGGTAGCAGGAAATGGTTTTCCATGGTGGGTGTAGCAAAAACGTATGCAATGTCCTATCCATTTGGAAATGGTCTGTTTTGAGATAGCCTTTCCTTGTGATGCTGTAGCATAGGCTACAAAGAGCTGGTCAGATTTTCTGAAAACTTTAGTTTTATCCAAGTAGTAACGTAGCGGTCTGTGAATGTCCAAGGAATGCAGGAGTCTTTCTCCTTTGGTCTGTGGATTTGGAAAGAAGGTGGGTAAATGAATGGTTTGATTTAGAGCCACAATGGATACCACCTTAGGCATAAAGGAGGGGTTAGTTCGTAGAGAAACTCTGTCTTGATGAAAAATGAGGAAAGGCTCTACTGCCATTAGTGCCTGAAGCTCCGAAACTCTTCTAGCTGAAGTGATTGCTAGCAGCAGGGCAGTCTTCCATGATATAAAGTTTAAATCAGCTGAGAAAGCTGGCTCAAAAGGAGGTAGCGTGAGTTTTTCCAGAACAAAGTTGAGGTCCCAAGTAGGCGTTGGCGCTCTCCTGGGAGGCCTAATGTTTTTGGCCCCTCTGAGAAACTGCCTCAGGAGTGGATGTGAAAATAAGGGAGGATCCGTGTTGTAGTGAGCAGAAACAGCTGAGGCGTGGATTTTAATAGATGAAAAAGAAAGCCCTTTGTGTAACATCTCAGTTAGATATTGCAGAATCTGAGGTATGTCTGGCTGAAGGGTATTCTGGCCTTTAGCTTGGTTCCAGGCGCAAAACCTTTTCAATTTGTCTGAGTAGGCTTTCCTGGTGCTGGGCCTCCTGGCCTCCAGAATAACTTCCATAACAGCTTGTGAGAGAGGAGCTGGCTGGTTGCTTAGGTGATTTGCCATGCAGCCAAGTTTAAGGTTTTGAGCTGGCTGTGTAGAATCTGATTGTCTTGCTGTGTGAGCAGGTGGGTAATTTGTGGTAGAAGCCATGGTGGGCCCTGGGCAATATTCCTTAATAGTGGGTACCAGTGCTGGCGTGGCCAGTCAGGGGCAATGAGTATCATTCGGGGTCTCTCCATCCTGACTTTCAGTAGCACCTTTGTGAGCAGGGGTAGTGTAGGAAAGGCATATACCGTTAGCATTTTCCAAATGAATGAGAGTGCATCCACTTTCCAAGCTTGATGGTGAAACGTCCTTGTGCAAAACTTTGTTAGCTGATAGTTTTGAGGGCTGGCAAACAGGTTTATGTCTGGGAGCCCCCATTTTTGAGTTATCATTGCGAATACTTGTGGATCCAGTTTCCATTTGTGGAGATCCATGATGTTTCTGCTTAGGTCATCTGCCAATGTGTTCTTTTTTCCTGGCAGGAATTGAGCTTGTAATTGAACTTGGTAAGCCAGTGCTGTGTTCCACAAGGACATTGCTTGCCTGCATAGAGGGTAGGAGTGTGTACCCCCTTGTTTGTTTATGTACCACATTACTGTGGTGTTGTCTGTCCTTATGATAAGCTGTCCTGGATGTAAGAGGTCCTTGAAGGCTGTCAGAGCATTTTGTACAGCTAGCATTTCTTTTTGACTGATGTGCAGATTCCTTTGATCTGCTGCCCATATGCCTTGAACGCACCGCCCTGCCATGTGTGCCCCCCCAGGCATAGTCCGATGCATCTGTTGTCATAGTTTGCCTGGCTGGTGGTAGGGTGAAAGGCTGACCCTTGTTGAGGTGAATTGCCTGTGACCACCATATAAACTCCTGTTGAAGGCAGGGAATGAGATTTATCATTGTTTCCAAGCTGTGGCTGTGTGGGAAGAAGCTGCTGTAGTGTTAGCATCTTGAATGTGGGTACTTGCAAGAAGGTGTTTAAAATTGAAAGGTCCAGAATAGGTCTCCAAGCATTGTCCTTTCTGGGGACTAGAAAGAGCCTTGAGTAAAATCATTGGCCTTGCTCCTGTGTAGGTACCAGCTGAATGGCTCTCATGTCCATGAGAGCTGTAATTTGTTTTTGTGCCTCTGCCCATTGATTTTGTGGCAGATTTGGCATTCCTCTTATCCTTGGCAAGGTGTGGAAATGAAATCTGTATCCGTGTGAGATAATGTCTAGGACCCATTTGTCCTTTGTGACGATGCGCCAGTTGTCGCAAAAAGTGTTAATTTTCCTCCCAAGGGAGCTGCCAAAAGAGTTTTGCTTGGAAGTATGAGGTTTAAGTCATTGTGTTTGCCTTCTAGTGGTTTGGAACCTGTCTTCTCCTTCCTTCTGTGTTGTAGTACCCCATTGGCGAGGTTTGTAAGGGATTTGTGTTTGTCCTCTGCCCCTTGGGCGCCTGTATTTACCCTTCTGTGGTCTGTCAGAAGCTGGAAAGGACCAATTTTTTGTTGGCCAATTTCTGCTGAAGCGTGGGGGCTGTACCTGTAAGAAATCTTTGACCGTCTGCATAGATTTTGCCTTATTCTCCATTTTCTTTAAAACCTCCTCTGCTTTAACTCCAAATAAGACATCCTGCTGTAAGGGTGCATCCAGTAACTTTGCTTTAACATGATCAGGCAGAGATTGTTCCTTTAACCAAGCATGCCTAATTATAACAGACCCAGTAACAGCTGCTCTAGAGGAAGCTTCCAAGGCATCAAAACCACATTGTAAAGTATGTTTGCCCACCTGTTCAGCTGCATGTAACAGATCTTGCAGTTCCTTGAATTCAGACTGTTGAGGGTGCATGCCCATCTTTTGTTTTATTTGAGACATTAGGAATTGCTGGTATTTAAGCATGTGAAATTGACAATTTAGTGCTCTCATAGCTAGAGTAGTTGAAGTGTAAACCTTCTTCCCCCACCTATCTAGTGCTCTGGAGTCCCTTTCTGAGGGTACAGGATTTTTTGCCATAGAAGCCTTAGCCCCTTTGGGACCCTGGGAGATAGTCTCTGGATCAGCAGCAGGGCTTTTGTAAAGGAATTTGTGTGAGTCAGGCACTCTATATTATCTATCTGGTTTGGATGGAGCAGGAGGCAGAGAGTCTGGATTTAGACTAGATTCTAAGAAGACATCATCCACAATGTCCAAAACTGGGGGGATAGCAAGTGGTCTGTGCTGGGGGAGTAAAAGAAACTCTCTGAGCCTTTTCTTTGAGTCAGAGTAGTTCTGACCTTCCCAGTGAAAATGTTCCCTCATAGTGTGTAAAGTTTCCCCAAAGGAGTAGTCTTCAGGGGGAGAAGCTGAGGGAATAGAATCCCCAGCATCAGAATCTTCATAAGGGGGAAAGGAGTAATCCTGTTCCTCAGAGGAGCCTGAGGAAATGGACACCTGATCAGAGGAGGCATAATCCTCCTTTTGTCTAGGCCTTTTGTCGGGGGGGGGGGGGGTTGGGAACCCCTGATCAGAGAAATCAAATCTTCAGCCATTTGAAGCATCTGTTTCTTAGGCATAGGGCCTTGACCTGGAGACTGAAGTGTAAGCTTTTTTGGCTTTAGAGGAGTCTTAAGCTTAGCATAAGATTTTATGGTGAGGGTAGTCTGTCTAAAGACACCTTCAGAAACCGAAGGTGTTTCTACAGCACAGGCTTCCCCTAGTGCAATGTTGTCAGTAGGGCCTAAGGAAAAAAGGCTGTGTCGGCCTAGAACTCTCTGCTGGGGGATCCGAAGTGGCCTGGGGATCCAATTCAGCGGTAGCCAGGGGCTGCGTAGGCGCCTCACTAAAAACCGGAGAACCGGCGACCGGCCCAGCCGAGGCCTCGGAGTCTGGCTTGGATCTAGGCTGCCTGTCTTTATCCTTGCGTTTTTTATACATGTCGGTAATCGGTTGCTCCGATGGCATAGTGTAATTAAATTTTCTACTGAAGTAGTGTCGTGCGAAATCAAAGCGTCGCTTTACAGTTCGCTTATTGAACCTAGCACAAAACCGACAACCAGTGACGTTGTGGTCTGGGCCTAGGCAAGGTATACAAAAAGAATGAAAGTCCTTATGAGGTATTTGCTTCCCACAAGAAATGCAATTGTTAACTTTTTCTGACATCGGACTGAGGCAAGAAAAGGTTCCCCAACGGGGTACTTTGCTTTGAAGACTTCGGACTGAAACTCTATTTGAAAATCTCAGCTGTCGGCCGACCGGCACTTGCGAACTGCTTCGGCTTCAGGCACGGCAAGAAAGACTGGAGAAAATGGCGTTGGATGCCTCTGATATACCCCTGGCGCTCTGACGTCAGGGAAGAAGCAACAGCAACCAACGCTGGACCAAGACTTTGGAATTCGGGCCAACTGCGGGACCGCCTGACGGCAGGATAACCCAAGTGTGATGACTGCAGCAGTGTACCACAACGAACATCTCCCCACTGCCTAGTCTTGTGTGTCCCTTGGGACTGAAACCTGGGGTTTCTGCTGTGTCTGGGTTTGGCTTGGGAAGACCTGGAAGGGGCTGGAAAGGACCAATTTTTAGATGGCCAGTGCCTACTAAATCTAGGAGGCTGAACTTGTAAGAAATCTTTAACAGTTTGCATAGATTTAGCTTTATCTTCCATCTTTTTACGAACTTCCTCAGCCTTGTTGCCAAACAAGCGGTCCTGATTTAAGGGAGCATTCAACAATTTAGCTTTAACATGATCAGACAAACCTTGCTCCTTAAGCCAAGCATGCCTTCTGAGCACAGACTCAGTAACAGCAGCCCTGCAAGAGGTCTCGAATGAATCAAATCCACATTGCAAAGTATGTTTTCCAATCTGTTCAGTAAAATGCATTAAATACTGTAATTCTTTATTTTCAGCACAGTCAGGAATTAACATAATTTTATGTTTAAGCAATCCAATAACATGTTGTTGATACTTCAACATATGAAGCTGGCAGTTTAAAGCCCTAATTGCCAAGGTTGCAGAAGTGTAAACTTTCTTACCCCATCTATCCAGCGCCCTGGAGTCTCTATCAGAGGGGGTAGGATGTTTAGCAGTAGAAGCCTTAATGCCCTTGGGTCCCTGTAAAATGGTCTCTGGATCCACAATAGGACTTTTAAAAAGAAACTTGTGTGAATCAGGAACCCTGTAATATCTATCAGATTGTCTGGGAGCAGGAGGCAAAGAATCAGGGGCCAAGCTAGATTCTGAAAAGGCACCATCAACAATGTCTAGTACAGGAGGTATAGCTAAAGGTCTATGCTGAGGCAGGAGTAAGAAATCCCTAAGCCTCTTTTTTGAATCAGAAAAATCCTGGCTTTCCCAGTGGAAATGCTCCCATAGAGTATGCAAGGTTTCCCCAAAAGAAAAATCCTCTGGAGGGGAAGCAGAGGGAATACAGTCCTCTGCATCAGAATCCTCATAAGTAGATATGGGCAAATCCAGGTCATCAGAAGAGCCAGAAAAAACAGAATCCTGATCAGAAGATTCATAAACAACTTCAGTCCTAGGTCTCTTAGAAGGGGGAGGTTGGCTTCCCCTGATAAGAGTTGTAAGATCTTCAGCCATTCTTATCATTTGTTTTTTTTTTTTTTTTTTTTTTTGGCATAGAGGCCTGAGCATGTGGCCTGGGTGTCGGTTTCTTAGGCATGGTTCGAAATTTTGGCCTATATGAAGAAGGAGGCGTAGGTTTAATATACAAGTCCATAGGCCTGAATACAACCTCAGAAGCCGGTGCCTGCACAGCGGCTCCAGACCCATCTAAGATAGAGACATCTGCAGGTTCCACAGTTGAAGCATCTCGCGGCTTACCGGATTCCGAATGGGTCTCGGTAAAGGCCTGCGAGTCAGAAGTAGCGGGTATCAGGGGCTGCGAAAGCGCCTCACTGAGTACTGGCAAACTGGCGACTGGCTTAGGAGAAGCATCGTCGGCAGCTTTGGACCTCGGCGGCCTGTCTCTGTCTATCTTTGCATTTTTTCGGAATCCCGGTAGTCAGATGGCTAACCCGACGAAATTTCTGGATAATTAAACAGAGAACCGAAACATTTAGAAGCGAAAATATACTGACTACGGATAGTGCGCTGATTAAATAAAGCACAAAACCAACAGCAAGGTATGTCGTGATCAGGACCTAGGCAAGGAATACAGTATGAATGAAAATCTTTGTGAGATATTTGCTTTCCACAAGTAATGCAATTATTAACTTTTACTGACATCGGTAAAGAGCAAGAAAAAGTTTCCCCAACAGGGTACTTAGCTTTAGTTGAAGACTTCGGTTCTGAAACTTGATAACGAAAATTTCAGGAGTCGGCCGACCGGCACTTGTGAACTGCTTCTGCATCGGGCACCGCACGGCAAGAAAGACTGATGTAATGGCGTCAGCTGCATGTTTTATACCCCTGGCAACCTGACATCATGGAAGAAGGGACAGCAACTGACGCAGGACCCAAGACTTTTGTTAATCAGGCCGACTGATGGCTACTGCAAGCAGAAAACCCAAATGTAATGACTGCAACAGTGAAACTTGAAGAACATCCTGGACTGCAACAGTGAATACACTTGAACATCTACATTTATGGTAAGTGCACACAACTGTACTATGTTCTTCGTGTTTCACTGTTGCAGTCATCACACTTGGGTTGATTCCCAAAGCTGAAGAAATGGGAGGAGGCAGTCAAGAAGAGTTGGGGCTTGCTTGTATGCCCTGCAGGACTGCGGTTGCAAAGCCTGCCCTGGATTTGGAAAAAATAGGCAGGTGGTAATGCTTGGTGAAGGTATGAACATAACTCCATGTTGCAGCCTCCAGGCTGTCCTTGGTAGGGACCCCTCTGAGAAAAGCTGCAGAGGTGGAAGTGACTCTAGTGGAATGTGTTCTGACCCCCTGCGGGGGTGGTTTTCCATGGTGTCTGTAACAGAAGTGGATACAGTGTGCTATCCATTTGGAAATGGTTTAAGATATGGCCTTGCCCTGTGCCCCTGCTGCAAAGCTGACTAGTAACTGGTCAGATTTCCTAAAGGGCTTAGTCTTATCCAGGTAGACTCTGAGCTGTCTGTGCACAACTAAAGAGTGCATGATCCTTTCCCCCTTATTTTGAGGTTTAGGGAAAAAGGTGGGCAAATTAATAGATTTGTTGAGAGCCACACTGGACACCACTTTAGGCATGAAAGTTGGGTTAGTCCTGAGGGAGACCCTGTCAGCATGAAAAATGATGAAGGGTTCCACAGCCATGAGTGCTTGTAGCTCAGACAATCTTCTAGCTGAAGTGATGGCTAGAAGCAAGGCTGTTTTCCAAGAGAAGAATTTTAGCTCTGCTGAAGCTACAGGCTCAAAGGGGTGGGGGTGAGCTTTTCCAACACAAAGTTAAGGTCCCAAGCAGGGGTAGGGGCTCTTCTGGGTGGCCTTAAGTTGTTAGCCCCTCTAAGGAACTGCTTGATGAGGGTGTGTGAAAACAGAGGTGGCTCTGTGCTGTAATGAGCAGAGATGGCAGAGGCATGGGCTTTAATACAAGAGAAGGACAGACCCCTGTGGAGTAGGTCTGCTAGGTAATCCAGGATGAGAGGTAAGGAGGGCTGTGCTGGGTCAGCTCCTTAAGTCTGGATCCAGGAACAATACCTTTTCCACTTCTCAGCATAGGATTTTCTAATGCTAGGTTGTCTGGCTTCACGTATAACGTCCAGGACTTGCTTGCTTAGGCTGGCCACTGGAGGAGAAGTCCAGGAATAAGCCAGGTTGCTAGGTTCAGGGTCTGCAACTGTGGATGCAAGAACTGTCCCTCCTGCTGAATTAGGAGAGTTGGACTCTGAAGGAGGTGCCATGGAGGCAACAGTGACAGACTGCGCAGTAGTGGGTACCAGAGTTGGCGTGGCCAGTATGGGGCAATCAGGACTGCCCTTGGTCTTTCCTCCCTTATTTTGAGTAATACTCTTTTAAGAGAGAGTGGGAAATGCATAGATCAAGAGGTTTACCCATTGAAAGGATAAGGCATCCACTTTCCATGCCTTGCTGTGAGGTTCCCTGGTGCAGAATTTGCTGAGCTTGTGGTTGCTGTGGGAGGCAAATAGGTCCACCTTCGGGGTACTCCATTTCTCGGTTACGAGGCTGAAGGTGTTGTGGTTTAATTGCCACTCATGTGGGTCTAGGAGATTTCTGCTTAAGTTGTCTGCCAGAGAGTTTTGGTTGCCTGGCATGAATTGTGCTAGCAGGTGAATCTGCATGGCTGAAGCCGTGGGCCAAAGGTTCATGGCTACCCTGCACAGAGGGTAAGAGTGGGTTCCTCCCTGCTTGTTGATGTACCACATCACTGTGTTGTCTGTTTTGATTAGTAGAGGCCCAGAAGAGACTAGACGTCTGAAAGCTGTCAGAGCATGCTGAACAGCTAGCATGTCTTTCTGGTTGATATGCAGATGAATATGATTTGGGCTCCAGTGGCCCTGAATGCACCTGCCGTCCAGGTGTGCACCCCAAGCATAGTCTGATGCATCTGTGGTTACGGTCTGGGCGACATGGGGTTGTGAAAAAGGAAGTCCCTTGTTGTGGTTGCATGCTGCTGCCCACCAAAGAAAATCTTTACTTAGACAAGGTATCATAGGTATAATAGTTTCCAGGTCCTGAGAATGCTGACACCAAAGGCTTTTTAAGTACCACTGAAATTTCCTCATATGCAGTCTGGCATATGGAATGAGTAGAATGCAGGAGGCCATGAACCCTAGAGCTTGCAGGATTTTCCTTGCGGATAACTGGGTTCTGGTAGCTAGTTGAGAGAAGTAGCCTGTCAGGTAGGCTTGCAAGGAATGCCATCTGGGATGCTGTGTCCAGGCTTGCACCCAGTAGACAATTTTCTGACTGGGGACTAGTTTGGATTTCTTTTCGTTTATAGTGTACCCCAGTGAGGTCAGTAGGTCTTTTACAAATGTCAGGTGCTGCAACAGCTTATCCTGACTGTCTGCCTGAATCAGGCAGTCATCCAAGTAGAGGTAAATTTGAATATTTCTTTGTCTGCAAAAAGCAATGGCTGGAGCCAGGCATTTTGTGAAAACTCTGAGAGCAGTGGATAAGCCAAAGGGAAGTGCAGAGAACTGATAATGCACAGATCCTGCCCTGAAACGTAGAGATTCCTGCAAGATTCCCTGATTGGGGATGTGTAGATAGGCCTCTTTTAGGTCTACGGTGGCTAACCAGGCATCATTGGATAGCATAGGAAGAAGCTGCTGGAGGGTGAGCATTTTGAATGTTGGTATCACCAGGAAGGTGTTCAGAATGGCTAGATCTAGGATTGGGCGCCATGTGCCCTCTTTTCTGGGAACCAGGAAAAGTCTGGAATAGAAACCTTGGCCTATCTGGTCTGCAGGAACATGCTGAATTGCCCTCATGGAGAGCAGGGAATCAACTTGGTTTTGTACCTCTGGTTTACAGGAAAATCTGGGAGCCCTTTTGGGGTTGGCAGTGTGTGGAAATAAACTCTGTACCCCTGGGACACTATGTTGAGGACCAATCGGTCGTTGGTGATGAAGGCCTAGTTTTTTGCATGGGAGGCAAGTTTTCCTCCTAGGGGCACAAGCAGGTGGGTAGAGGTGAGAGGTGGATTGAAAAGTCATTGTGAATTCTTTCCATAAAGGGGTGGATTAGCACTCCTTGTTTTAGAAGTGGAGGTACTCTATTGCTTAGATCTCTGCATTCCCTGGGCCTGTTGTCTGGGGGGTCTGCTTCCCCTAGGTCTAGTCTGTGCTGGCCTAGAGAGGGACACGTGTTTTGAGGGGCAATGCCTACTGAATCTCGGAGGCTGGACTTGCAAAAAATCTTTAACTGTCTGCATAGATTTAGCTTTTTCTTCCATTTTTTTTAAAACCTCTTCCGACTTGGTGCCAAACAGATTGTCTTTGTTCAGTGGTGCGTCTAATAATTTTGATTTGACATGGTTGGGCAAGGTCTGTTCCTTAAGCCAAGCATGCCTTCTAAGTACAGAACCTGTGACTGCTGGCCTGCAGGATGCTTCTAGGGCGTCAAACCCACATTGCACGGTATGCTTAGTAACTTGGCTTGCAGAATGCATAAGCTCTTGTAATTCTTTATTTTCTGCACAGTCTGGAAAGGTATATCATTTTTGTTTAATAAGTTCCACTGTATGTTGCTGATATTTCAGCATATGGAACTGACAATGCTCTAATGGCAAGAGTTGCAGAGGTGTATATTTTTTTACCCCATCTGTCCAAAGCTCTGGAATCCCTGTCCGATGGGGTGGGATGCTTGGCTGTGGTTGCTTTTATTCCTTTAGGTACTTGGGAAATTACCTCTGGGTCAGCAGTAAGATTTTTGAAAAGAAATTTGTGAGAGTCAGGGACTCTGTAATGCCTGTCAGGTTTCCTGTGAGCAGGAGGTAGAGTATCAGGAATTAAACTGGATTCTATGAAATCATCATCCAGAACAGGAGGAATAGCCAAGGGTCTGTGCTGTGGTAAATCTAAAAATTCCCCGAGTCTCTTTTTGGACTGAGGATAATCCTGACATTCCCAATGGAAATGCTCTCTCAAGGTATGTAGGGTTTCACCAAAAGAAAAATCCTCTGGAGGAAAGGCAGAAGGAATGGATTCCTTTGCATCTGAATCCTCATAAGCAGATAAGGGCATGTCTTCATAATCAGAAAAGTACAGTTTTGTAACTACCATAAATGTAGATGTCCGATAGGTATGCATCTGCAGTCATAACATATGGGTTGTCCTGCCTCAGGCAGCCCTTCGGTCGGCCGGATTCCAAAGTCTGGGTCTGGCCTCGGCTGATGTTGCACTTTCCCCGACGTCAGAGCGTCTGGGGTATAAAAGCATCAGCCGACGCCATTTTCCTCAGTTTTTCTTGCCCCAGATGCCAGGTGCCCTCTAGGAAGGCTAAATTTGGATAAATGCAGAAGAAATTCCAAACATTTGCAAATTTATATACATGTATAAACAAACAAATACACCATAATAGATTCCCCCAACTAGCTAAAAGAGGGGTAAGTACCCTAGGAATACCACAGAGGGGTAGGAGGGAGGGTAAACCTGACTGCAGATGCATACCTATCGGACATCTATATTTATGGTAGGTACAAAACTGTACTATGTCCTTCAAGGATGCATCTGCAGTCATAACATATGGGTAGAATACCATAGCCAATCTGGGGGAGGGGGTACTAAGAAAAGGATGGTGTAGTTAAGATCCCTTGCAGGACTGCAGTAGCAAAACCTGCTCTGGATCTGGAGTATAAAGGTAGATTGTAATGCTTGGCAAATGTATGCACAGAGCTCCAAGTAGCAGCTTCTAAAATGTCCTTGGTAGCCACCCCTCGTAGGAAAGCTGTAATGGTGGCCGTGGCCCTTGTGGAGTGAGGCCTGATGTTTTCAGGAACTGTCTTCCCATGAAAGGAATAGCAAAATCGAATGCAATTTCCTATCCATTTTGAAACTGTCTGTTTGGAAATTGCTTTTCCTTGCACCCCAGTAGCATATGCTACAAATAGTTGGTCAGTTTTTCTGCTAGTTTTTGTTCTGTCCAAGTAGTAGCGTAGTTGTCTGTGTATATCCAGGGTGTGCAAAAGTTTTTCCCCTCTATTCTGTGGATTTGGGAAGAACGTAGGCAAGTGAATAGCTTGGTTCAAGGATACCCTAGATACCACCTTTGGCATAAAAGTAGGATTGGTTCTTAGGGAAACTTGTCCTGATGGAAAATAAGAAATGGCTGCACTGCCATTAATGCTTGTAACTCAGATACTCTTCTTGCTGAAGTTATTGCCAGAAGGAATGCAGTTTTCCAAGACAGAAACTGTAGATCTGCTGATGCTGCTGGTTCAAAAGGAGGAAGTGTCAGTTTCTCCAGCACAAAGTTGAGATCCCAAGCAGGTAGAGGGGGTCTTCTTGGAGGTTTAATATTTGTGATCCCTCTCAGAAATTGTCTGAGGAGAGGGTGTGAGAAGATAGGTGGATCCACATTGTATTCTGCTGAAATTGCTGAAGCATGAATCTTAATGGAAGAATAGGACAGGCCATTGTGGAACAATTCTGCTAAGTATTCCAGGATATGTGTCATGCTTGCCACAGTGACATCTGAGCCTTTTGATGTGCTCCAAATGAGAAATCTCTTCCATTTAGCTGAGTATGTCTTCCTTGTGGAAGGCCTGCGAGCCTCCAAGATAATGTCCTTCACCCTCTGTGATAAAACAGTTTGATTGGGATTTAAGGAATTTTCCAGGCAGTTAGTTGCAATGTTTTCAAGTTGGGATGCATGGTCTTGAAATTGTTCTGCGTCAGAAGAAGAGGCCATAGGGGGAGAGGCCATGGTTTTGCCTGAGACATGCTTTCTCAATAATGGATACCAGTGTTGCCTTGGCCAGTCTGGAGCTATCAGTATCACTCTTGGCTGTTCCTCCCTGATCTTCAGTAGAACCTTGTACATCAATGGGAGAGGTGGGAAGGCATATACATTTAGGGCTTTCCAGCTGAAAGAGAGAGAGTCCGCCCTCCAAGCTTGTGGGTGGTATGTCCTTGAGCAGAATGTCTTCAGTTGATGGTTGAGTGGGGAGGCGAACAGATCTATCTCCGGCATTCCCCATGTCTTTGCTATGAGATGGAAGATGTCTGGGTGCAGCATCCATTCGTGTGCATCCATGATAGTTCTGCTTAAGATGTCTGCCAGTGTATTCTCTTTCCCCGGTACGAATTGGGACTGTAGCTGGATTTTGAGTTTCAGACATAGTTCCCATAGATTCATAGTCAGCCGGCATAGAGGGAAAGAGTGTGTGCCTCCCTGCTTGTTTATGTACCACATGACTGTGGTGTTGTCTGTCCTTATTAACAGGTGGCCTTGTTGGAGGAAAGGTTTGAAAGCCTCGATTGCATGTATCACTGCCAGCATTTCCTTTTGGTTTATGTGCATGCTTAGCTGTCTTTGAGGCCATAGGCCTTGGATGCATTTGTCCTCCATGTGAGCTCCCCATCCTAGGTCTGAAGCGTCCGTGGTGATGGTCTGCCTTGTTTTTGCTTTGTTGAAAGGCAACCCTCTGTTGGACTGGCATGCCTGAGCCCACCACAGAAATTCCTTTTGAAGGCATGGAATGATTGGTATCAAGGTTTCTAAACTGTGACTGTGTTGAGACCATACACTCCTTAGGTACCACTGTAATTTCCTCATATGCAGCCTGGCGTGTGGTATCAGAATTATGCAGGATGCCATGTAACCCAGGGCCTGCAGGATTTTCCTTGCAGTAAGCTGAATTTGTCTTGTCAGAATCATGAAGTAATCTGGAAGTTGTTTTTGTTTTTCTTCTGTGAGAAAGGCCATTTGGGTGGTTGTGTCCAGATCTGTATCCCAAGGCCTGCAGCAGGTGGATGGCATAGGCAGAGTCCTTTATCAAATTTCCCTTGTTGTCCGCTTGTATTAGGCAGTCGTCCAGGTATGGATAGATTTGAATTCCCTGTAGTCTGCAATGTGCAATTACTGATGCCAGGCATTTCGTGAATACTCTGGGCGCAGTAGATAAGCCAAAGGGCAATGCTGAGAATTGATAATGCTCTGATCCTGCAAAAAATCTGAGGTGTCTTCTGCAACTTGGTCGAATAGGGACGTGCAGGTATGCCTCCTTGAGATCTAGAGTCACCAGCCAAGACTCCTTGCCCAACATGGGAAGAAGTTGCTGTAGGGTCAGCATCTTGAATTTTGGCACAATGAGATAAGTATTCAGTGCGGACAGGTCGAGAATAGGCCTCCATTGATTTTCTTTTCTTGGTACAAGGAATAGTCTGGAGTAAAATCCTTGTCCTTGTTCTGAACATGGTACCTTTTCTATAGCTTTCATCTGAAGCAAATTGTTGATCTGTCTTAAAGCCTCTGCCCTCTGATTTGGTGGAAGGTTTGGCATTCTGTTTCTTTCTGGCAAAGTGTGGAAGTGGAACCTGTATCCTTTGTCTATTATTTGCAGTGTCCATGTGTCCCTTGTAATATAATGCCAGTTTTTTGAGAATAAAGCCAGTTTTCCGCCCAAGGGTGCTTCCAGTTGATCCCTGGTAGGCGGAATCAGAGTTAAGTCATTGAGCTTGTCCTGGTGTAGTAGTTGTTGCTGTTGCACTACTCCTCTGGTTGGAAGGCTGCCACTGACAGCCTCTGTAAGAGCCCTTCGATTGACCTCTGCGTCTAGGGCGCCTGTTCCTGCCCCTCTGGGCTCTGTCCGAGTCTGGAAAGGACCAATTCTTAGTAGGCCAGTTTCTGCTGAATCTCGGTGGTTGTACTTGCAGGAAATCTTTAACTGTTTGCACAAATTTTGCCTTTTCTTCAACCTTTTTTAAGATCTCCTGAGCAGAGGAGCCAAATAAATTTTGTTTCTCCATTGGAGCATCCAGGAGTTTAGCTTTAACATGGTCTGGCAAAGATTGTTCCTTCAGCCAGGCATGTCTACGAATAACTGCCCCAGTCACAGCTGATCTAAATGAAGCCTCCAGTGCATCATAGCCACATTTTAAGAAATGATTACTAACCTGTTGTGAATTGTGTACCAAATCCTGAAGGGATTTACGGTCAAGGGGTTCAGGAGAAGAAAGTTTCTTATTCAGTTCATCTAACAAATACTCTTGGTACTGTATCATATGAAATTGACAATTCAATGCCCTGACAAAGAGTTGCAGAAGTATACACCTTCTTTTCCCCATCTCTCTAAAGCTCTAGACTCTCTTTCAGAGGGTAGAGGATTTTTGGCAGTAGCGGCCGCAACCCCTTTAGGGCCCTGAGAAATAGTTTCTGGGTCTGCAGAATGGGCTTTATACAGATGGAAATGAGAATCCGGGACCCTGTAGTATCTGTCAGGTTTGGCAGGGGCCGGAGGAAGAGTATCAGGGGCTGTACTGACATCATTGTACACATCATCAATTACATTCAGAACAGGAGGTATTGCTAAGGGCCTATGTTGAGGCAAATGTAAAAAGGTCCTTAATCTTTTTCTAGAATCAGAGAAATCCTGACCTTGCCATTGAAAATGCTCTCTCATGGAGTGTAGAGTCTCACCAAAGGAAAACTCTTCAGGAGGGGAGGCCGAAGGGATAGATTCCTCAGCATCTGAATCCTCATAAGGCGAATAAGCCTCCTCCTGGTGGTCTGACAACTCAGATCCATCCGTGGAATCATCTGAAGAGTGTGGGTCAGAGGGATCAGTCCTGGGCCTTTTGTCCGGAGGAGGATGAGAGGCCCTGTCTGGGTGAGGTTGTGAACCTCTAATTAAAGAAATAAGGTCCTCTGCAAGGCTGAGGATCTGAGAACTAGAGGAAGGCCTCTGGGAGGTAGTTTTGGTAGGCAAAGCTTTAGATAGTTTGGCAGCTTTAGCCCTAGAAAAGGCCTTAATGGACATGGAAGCAGGGGGCCTAGCTGCCCCATGTGCAGGAGTAGAAATGTCCAAAGGTATGGTGTCGGACATTTCCTGAACACTGTTTTCGGTAGGAAGTTCGGTAGCCAACTCAGCCGGGGCCTCCCGGGCCTCGGTGGTCGGACGAATGGGTTCGGAAGTAGGAATCAACGAGGACTCGGTTTCGGCCGAAACCGAGACACTCGCGGTAGGCCTTGCCGTGGTTTCAGCCGAAACCGCGGGCCGCGCGTGTCGGTCCTTTTCCTTCCGTTTTTTCACTAGATGCGAAGTCGGAGTCTCCGACGGCATTTTATAAGCAAAACTGGCCCCAAACTTTCCTCTGCAAACTCCGACCGACGTCTAAGGGTTCGTCGGTTGAAGGAAGCACAGGCTGAACAGGCCGATACGTCGTGGTCTGGGCCTAAGCAAGGAAGGTAGTAGGAATGGAAATCCTTATGAGGCATTTGTTTCCCACAAGTTAAACAATTATTTACTTTGTCTGACATCGGCTGAGGCAAGAAAGAGTCCCCAACGGGGTACTTAGCTTTTTTCGAAATCTTTGGTAGCTGAATTCACTGGATCTGACCGACCGGCACTTGCAAACAGCTTCTGCTTCAGGCACCGTGCGGCAAGAAAGACTGAGGAAAATGGCGTCGGCTGATGCTTTTATACCCCAGACGCTCTGACGTCAGGGAAAGTGTGACATCAGCCGAGGCCAGACCCAGACTTTGGAATCCGGCCGACCGAAGGGCTGCCTGAGGCAGGACAACCCATATGTTATGACTGCAGATGCATCCTTGAAGGACATCCTCAGAGTCGTTGGACTCTTGGTCAGATAAAGCTGCTGGGGACAAGTCTCTTTTTCTTTTAGAAGGGGTAGGGCTAGCTTCCCCTAAGCAGCACAAGACCTTCCGCCATTTTAAGCATTTGAGACTGGGGCATGGAAGCAGATGCTTGAGCTTGGGTTGTAGGTTTTTAGGTGTAGTTCGTATCCTGGGCCTTAGAAACTCAGTAGGTTTAGAAAGAACTGAAGATGCAAAAGAAGTCGGTTTGTGTCAACTATCGGTAGTGTGAAGAACTTCACACAGCGGCTCCAGACCCATCCAAGGTAGAGACATCTGCAGGTTCCGTAGTCAAAGAAGAGTCTCAAGGAAGCAGATGCTTGAGCTTGGGTTGTAGGTTTTTAGGTGTAGTTCGTATCCTGGGCCTTAGAAACTCAGTAGGTTTAGAAAGAACTGAAGATGCAAAAGAAGTCGGTTTGTGTCAACTATCGGTAGTGTGAAGAACTTCACACAGCGGCTCCAGACCCATCCAAGGTAGAGACATCTGCAGGTTCCGTAGTCAAAGAAGAGTCTCGCAGCATACCGGACTCCAAACGGGTCTCAGTAGCGGCCTACGAATCCACAGAACCGAAAATCAGGGGTTGCGAAAGCACCTCACTGAGTACCGGTGAGCTGGCGACTAGCTTAATGGAAGCATCGTCAGCAGTTTTGAACCTATGCAGTCTTTCTCTGTCTTTATCCTTATTTTTTTTGGACAATCGGTAGTCGGATGGCTTACCAAAGCCATTTCGGAATATGGAGAATGAGAGCGAAAGTATTTAGCTATGATAAGGGCCTGACGATGTATAGTTCTGGCATTGAACAAAGCACAAAACAGACAGCGAGGAACGTCGTGGTCTGGGTCTAAATAGGTGAAGCAGTAAGAATGTAAATCTTGGTGTGGTATTTGCTTTCCACAGGCGAGACAATTGCTAACTTTTTCTGACATCGGTTAGAGCAAGAAAAAAGGATCCCCAACGGGGTACTTAGCTTTAGAAGACTTCAACTTCAATTTCAGAAATGAAAACTCAGATAGCGGCCGACCGGCACTTGTGTGAACTGCTTCTGCTTCGGGCTCCTTCGGCAAGAAACACTGATGTAATGGCGTCAGCTGCCTGTTTTTACACCACTGACGACCCGACATCAGTCCTGGAGCAACAGCAACAGACGCAGAAATACTAAGCCTCTGGTATATGGACGGACTGAGGGCTTCCCCTGGCAGGATAACCCAAGTGTGATGACTGTAACAGTGAAATACGAACATCCCTATCACCCACAGTGTCATTGAAGAGTGGACAAGTGGGGATGGATGAGAGATCCCTTGTCTTGTGTGAAGAGATCCACCCTGTGAGGTAACTTGTGATGACTGCCCTTGACTAAATGCAGAAGAAAGGGTAACAAATGCTGTCTGGGCCAAAAGGGAGTCACCTACAAGATTTTGGGAGAGTCTTCTTCTATCTTCAGCAGGACCCTCAGTATGACAGAAGGGGAGGAAAAGCATACAGAAACATCCCCTTCCAGGAAAGGGAGAGTGCATCCACCTTCCAAGCCAGAAGACATGAGATTCTGGTGAAAAAATAAAGGTGGCTGCCTGTTCAGAGGACAGGCAAAAAGATTTAGAGGAGTACCTCACTGGTGAACAATGTCCAGAATCACATCTCTGTGAAGCATCCACTCATGAGTCTGTGTTATGGACCTGCTCAGAAAATCTGCCACAATGTTCTGATTCAAGGGAATATTAATGGCCTGAAGAATCTCTTGATACTGGACAGCTAGATCCCAAACCTGAAGAGCTAGTCTGCACAAGAGCTTTAGGGGTAGGGGCACTCCACTGCTTAGATCTCTGCATACCCTAAAACTGTAGTTGTAGTGGTCCGTTTCCCCTGGGTCTGGTTTGAAAAGGCCTGGAGAGGGCTGGAAAGGACCAGTGTTTGGAAGGGCAATGCCTACTGAATCTAGGGGGTTGCACTTGTAAGAATTCTTTAACAGTCTGCATAGACTTAGCTTTTTATTCCATCTTTTTAAGAACCTCTTCTGCTTTGGTGCCAAACAAACTGTCCTTATTCAAAGGAGCATCTAGTAACTTTGATTTGACATGGTCGGGCAAGGTTTGCTCCTTCAGCCATGTATGTCTTCTCAGTACAGAGCCAGTGACTGCTGCCCGGCAAGATACGTCTAGGCCGTCAAAGCCACCCTGCAAAGTATGCTTGCTGACTTGGCTTTCAGAGTGCATAAGCTCCTGCAATTCTTTATTTTCTGCACAGTCTGAAAAAGTTGCCACTTTTTGTTTACTAAGTTCCATAATATGTTGCTGGTACTTCAGCATGTGAAAATGACAATTCAATGCCCTAACAGCAAGAGTTGCAGAGGTATATACCTTCTTACCCCATCTGTCCAAAGCTCTGGAATCCCTGTCCGAACGGGTGAGATTCTTGGCTGTAGTTGCCTTGATACCTTTAGGCCCTTGGGAAATGATCTCTGGGTCAGCAGTAGGATTCTTGAAAATAAATTTGTGAGTGTCAGGTACTCTGTAGTACCTTGTCTCGTTTCCTAGGGGCAGGAGGTAAAGTGTCAGGAGTAAGACTGGATTCCATAAAAACATCCACAACATCCAGGCCAGGGGGTATTGCTAAAGGCCTGTGTTGAGGCAACTCTAAAAATTCTCTGAGTCTCTTTTTGGACTGAGGATAGTCTTGGCATTCCCAGTGGAAAGCTGAAGGGGACTGGTCTCTTTTTTCCTCTTAGCAGGGGAAGGCTGACTTCCCCTAATCAGCGTAAGGTATTCGGCCAGTCTAAGCATTTGTTTTTGTGGCATGGGAGCAAGTGCATGTGCTTTGGTCGGTTTTATAGGCATAGTGCATACTCTGGGTCTAAGAAACTCAGTAGTTTTGGTTAAAAAAAGAAGTTGCTGGTTTAAGTTGAACATCGGTACAGAGAAGAACTGCCTCAGAAGCTGGTGCCTGCACAGCGGCTCCAGACCCATCCAAGGCAGAGACATCCACAGGTTCCATAGTCAAAGAAGAGACTCGCGGCATACTGGACTCCGAATGGGTCTCGGGAGAGGCCTGTAAATCCACGAATGGGTCTCGGTAGAGGCCTGCGAATCCATTGAAGCGGGCATCAGGGGCTGCGAAAGCACCTCACTGTGTACCGGTGGACTGGCGACCAGCTTAATGGAAGCGTCGTCGACAGTTTTGGACCTATATGGTCTGTGTCTTTATCTTTATGGTTTTTTGGAATATTGGTAGTCGGATGGCTTAGCGAAGCCATTTCAGAATACGGAGATCGAGAGCGAAAGAATTTAGCGAGAAAGAGCGCAACGACGAATGGTTCGGGTGTTAAATAAGGCACAAAACCGACAGCGAGGGATATTGTGGTCTGAGCCTAAACAGGTGACGCAGTAAGAATGAAAATCTCTGTGAGGTATTTGCTTTCCACAGGCAAGACAATTGTTAACTTTTTCTGACATCAGCAAGAAAAAATGATCCCCAACGGGGTTCTTAGGTTTAGAAGACTTCAGGATTATTCATTTCATAAACGAAAATTCAGGTAGCAGCCGACCGGCACTTGCAAACTGCTTCTGCTTCAGGCTCCTTGTCAAGAAAGACTGATGTAATGGCGTCGGCTGCCTGTTTTTATACCCCTGAGGACCTGACGTCAGTCCTGGAGCGACGGCATCCGACACAGAACTTCTAAGTCTCTGGTATTCGGGCCAACTGAGAGCTACCTGCAGGCAGATAACCCAAGTGTGATGACTGCAACAGTGAAACACGAAGAACATCCCTGGGTTTACAGACAAATGAATCCCACCACTGAAGCTCCAGCTTGAGGCATGGGAATCGGAAAATCCATGGGCTGAGAATGTTGAAGCCAGACTGACTTTAGGAATCACTGGAGCTTTCTCATATGAAGCTTGGCCATAGGAAACACAGGAATGGTGGAAGCGATGTACCTCAGAGCCATGAGAAACACGCTAGCTGTAATGGAAACCTGAGAAAGAAGGAAGTGAAAGATAGCAATTATAGCTAAAGCCTTGGGAGGAGGCAGGAATGCCACCATTGGAATAGTATAGAGTCTGCACCCAGGAAAAACATGATCCTGAGAAGGAATTCGGAATGATTTTTGGAAGTTCACTAAAAACCCCAGGCTTTGCAGGAGACAAACAGCAAAGTGAAGATGCTAAAGCAAAACCTCTGGAGAGGAAACCTGAATGAACAGGTCGTCCAAATAAGGAAAAATCTACATTCCCCACATCCTGCAAAAAGCAATCACAGAAGCAAGGAGTTTGGTGAAGACCCCTGGGGCAGTACAGAGTCCAAAGGGCAAAGCAGAGAACTGAAAATGGAAGGAAGCAAAAGAGACTTCCTGAAAAGGGGATGAATACGGATAGGAGACAGGTATATTTGAGAACTAGAGAAACTAGGAAAGCCTGAGGAAGTAGAAGAGGAAATAAGGTGTGAAGGGATAACATTGGAAAGGAGGGAACATTCAAAAAGGCGTGGAGCTGAGAGAGATCCAGAACGGGTCTACCAAGTACCTTCTGTCCTGGAAACCAGAACCATTTCGGAGTAAAATCCCTTCTCCTTTTGAGGAGTGGGAACTGCCTGAATTTCTCCTCGAGACAGAAGGCTCCAAAGAATATCTGGAAAAAAGGGCAGCTGTTCCTGAGAAGGTTGAGGAATGCCAAAAAAGGGAGGAAGGTATTTCCAAACCATGTAATAGCCCTGACAAATGATGGCTAGAACCCAAGAATCTTGAGTGATCCTTAACCAATTTGGAAGAGATCAGGAAAGATGAAAAGACAGAGGAACAAGACTGAGAAGGGGAAACCCTGCCTTATTTGGAAAAGGAGGCTTCTGAGCTTCATGAGTTTGAGTAGACTTCGCAGGCAGAGCCCTCCTATCTCCCTTTTTACTCTTGGGAGGAGGGCAAGACTGACTATGGACAAAGGCAGGTTTATTAGGATAGTTCCTTTGAAATTTGGGAACAGGGGAAACAAAACTATGTTTCAATTTCTGCACAGCCTTACCTTTCTCCTGAAGAGACTGAAAAAGCTCAGCAGCTGCAAAGCCAAACAGATTTTTATTATCAAGGGGAGCATCCATCAGCTTGGCCTTAATAGCATCAGACAAAGGCTGAAGGCAAAGCCAGGAATAGTTCCTCAATAGAGAACCAAAGGTCACGGCCCTAGAAGAGGCATCAGTCGGCATCATAATAAGAAGTTATGTTCCTACCATAACGTTCCATGTTAGTTGTCTTCTCGCCTTCTTTCTTGCTGGTTGGGTTCGGAGCAGATCCTCGGCTCCGACTCGGCCAATACTAAAGCTCGAGAGCTAATTCCACCGGCTCGAGGCTCCCCTATATCCCACAATGCTAGGCGGTAACTACTCAGATCTCGTTTGATAGCTATACCAAGCAATCCTAGTCTCCATAGAATAGAGTAGGGAAACCTGCCTCAAAACAATCTGCGTAAAAAACATATTGCAGATCACAGCAATGATAAAAGAGGTGGAAGAACGTGTGGGAATGACAACTTCCAAAGGAAGAACACAAACTGAATTCCTGTCGGTCTGTCCAGGCTTGGGGGAAGGAGGGTGGGACGCAAGAAAGAAGGCGAGAAGAAGACAACTAACATGGAACGTCATGGTAGGTACATAACTTCTAAATGTTAAGTTGTCAATCTCGCCTTCATTCTTGCTGGATGGGACCGCGTCCCTAGCACCTTATCCCGGGTGGCCTATCGGAACAGACTCTTGAGAACAGTGGAACCAAAATTGGCACGGCTTCTGCAAACCATGTCCAATTTGTAATGTGAAATGAATGTATGAGGAGAAGCCCAGGTGGCTGCTGCACAAATGGAATCTATTGGCAGCCTATCCTGAAAAGCTACGGATGTAGCTAATGCCCTAGTTGAATGAGCTCTAGGTCTTGAGGGTAGTTTTTGATGTCTGATCTCATAGATGAAGGTAATTGTAGAGGTGAGCCATCTAGAGAGGGATACTTTAGTAACTGGAAGGCCCAATTTCCCTTCCGCATATGACAGAAGCAATTGATTAGATTTCCTGAATTGTTTAGTCCTGTCTAAGTAATATCTAAGTTGGCGATGAACATCCAAAAAATGTAGCTTTTGTTCGGATCTGTTCGAATAGTTAGGGAAAAAGACGGGGAGGTCAACAGTTTGGTTTAGGTTAATTTGAGAGGAAACTTTAGGAGAAAAGGATGGATTAGTATGGAGGGATACCCTGTCTTTGTGAAACACTAAGTAAGGAGGACTACTGCACAGAGCATGGAGTTCAGATACCCTTCTCGCTGAAGTTATAGCTACCAGAAAAAGTGTCTTCCAAGAAAGCAACTTCAAAGAACATGAAGCCGCCGGTTCGAAGGGGGGAAGAATTAAAGATGCCAGAACCAAGTTCAAGTCCCATTGAGGTGGGGGATGTTTGATTGGAGGTTTGAGAAGAAATACGCCCTTTAAAAAGGCTTTACAGAGTTTGTGAGCCATGATGCTAGACTCTGAAACACCAACATGAAAATTTGATATGGCAGCCAATTGAACTCTAATGGTAGATGCGGAAGATCCTAAATGAAAGAGTTCTGCTAGAAAGTCTAGAATAGTCTGGATAGGTGCAGTAAAGGGATCTATGTTTATTGATGTTGCCCAAAGGGAGAAGCGTTTCCATTTGCTATTATAAATCCTCCGGGTAGAAGATTTAGGAGAGGCTATCAAAATATCTCGGACCGAGCGAGATATTGCGGGAAGCCTGGCTAAGGTTGGAATCGGAGAAACCACGCTGTGAGGTTCAGAGAGGGCAGAGATTGGTGCAGCTGACCCGATTGGTGGGTTATCAGATCTGGTACTGGGTCCAGATGCCAAGGCTGCTCCAAAAGGTAGCGATGAAGAAAGGGAAACCATATCTGTCGAGGCCAGTAAGGGGCAATGAGGATCATTGTCACTCTCAAGGCGATGGCTTTCTGAATTAGCTGAGATATCAGAGGAAAGGAGGGAAAGGCATATAGAAGTCCCCGGGGCCAATCGTGGACTAGAGCGTCTCTGGTGGGATGGCCTGGTAACGGGAAGAGAGTGAAGAAGTCGTGACACTTGCTGTTTTGGGGAGTAGCAAAAAGATCGCAGCAAGGCTGGCCCCATGTTAGGAATACTTCTAGAACTGATTTCTTTAGAGACCACTCGTGGGGCATGAGAATTGCTCTGCTCAATTTGCCTGCAATAACGTTGGATTTCCCGGGAATGTGCATTGCTATCAGAAAACGCTGAGAATATATCGCCTACTGCCAAAGTCTGAGTGCCTCTCGACATAAAGGGTATGATCTGGTTCCGCCTTGTTTGTTGATGTACCACACTACAGACATGTTGTCCGTTTGAATTGCAATAGTCCCAGTGGGAAGAGAGTCGTGAAGGGCTTGCAACGCTAAAAGCACTGCTCTCATCTCTAAGACATTTATGTGCAAGTGGCACTTGAAAGGTTGCCACGTGCCCTGGACTGTCCTGCCCTGATAATGCCCCCCCACCCGATCAGGGAGGCATCTTGTTGTCAACGTGGCGACTGGGGGGGGGAGAGTGAAGGGTCTTCCTCGGAGAAGTTGAGGTGATGTGATCCACCAAGACAGTTGTTTCTTGCATGATTGGGTTATCAATATGATATGGGACATCGGGAGCTGTTGAAAGGACCATTGAGTAAACAGCATCCATTGGAGGATCCTCATGTGAAAGCGAGCTAAGGGGAGAAGGGGAATAGCTGCTGCCATGAGTCCTAACACCTTCAAAACTAGTCTGGCTTTGACTTTGTTGCATTGTAAGAGAAGGGAAATTTGGTTCCGAATGTCTGACACACACTGCTGTGAGTCTGGCTGAAAGACTGAGTGTGTCAAAGATGGCAGCTATAAAGGTAATAGATTGACAAGGCGACAAGGCAGATTTTTCGAAATTTATCGAAATGCCTAGAGCTTGGCAAGATTGGATGGTGAAGTCCCTGGATAGAAGAAGCTGATGTCTGGTGGTGGCGGTAAGGAGCCAGTCGTCTAAATATGGAAACACCTGGAATCCTTGACGTCTCAAGTGAGCCGCGACCACTGCCATGCACTTGGTAAACACACGGGGGGGCTGTAGTGAGACCAAAGGGCAGGGCCCTGAACTGGTAGTGACTGGCTCCCAGCCTGAAGCGGAGATATCTCCTGGAGAGTCTGTTCATCTTGATGTGGTAGTACGCATCCTGAAGATCTATCGAGCACATCCAATTGTCCTGACCCAAGAAGGGTAGAATGGACTGTAGCGTGACCATCCAGAATTTTGTTTTCCTGATGTACTTGTTTAAGTAGCTGAGATCCAGTATGGGTCTCCAGTCCCCTGTTTTTTTTGGTACCAAAAAGAATTTGGAGTAGATTCCGGATCCTTGCTGGTCTGCTGGGACTGGTTGGATAGCTCTTTTTGATAGCAGCTTTGAAATTTCTAACGCTGCTTGTTCCCTTAGACCGGGTGGAACGTCTGGAAGGGATCTTTTGGGTTGGGATGGGATGTGAACAAAGGGAATTTTGTAACCCTCGGATATGATCGACTGTACCCATTTGTCTCGAGTAAGGGAAAGCCAGGCTTTTGGGTACAGGGATAATCTTCCCCCGACTGCCTCCGAAAGTGGACAGCTGTGCAGCCCCTCAGGGATGCTGACAGGGTTTGTCAGAGAACATTTCTCTGCTACCCTGGTTTTGCGGACCTCCTCTGCCTCTAGGGTGGCGTCTATTATTATTCCCCCCTCTGCCTCTAGAGGGAATCGCCTTGTCGTCAGATGAGACTCCCTGGGATTGTTTGCGGAACCACATCTTTCCTCCCCTCTGACCTTTGGGATAGGGTCTAGAAGGGGTAGAAAAACGGACTCCTACGGCAGAGAGTCTTACCTTCTACCTCGCACTTGGTCAATGTATCCTTCACCTGTGGACCAAACAAGGATGATCCATCAAAGGGAGAATTGGTGAAGGACGCCTTGAAAGGGTCCGCAAAGTTACATAGCCGCATCCAGGCGTGACGTCGTAAGGCAACACCTGTGCCTGTGGCTCTACTCGTCCCATCTGCAGCATATGATATCAGCCGCATGGAGGAGTTAACGATGGAATTCAGGGTTGCCAACTGGGAGTTCATTGTGTCTTTGAACCCCTCAGCTGTAGGATCCTTTATCAGTTCACCCATATCCTTGAGTAAATCTCTCTGGAGACGAGTGAAGTGGCATAAGTAATTCAGCGAACGCATCGAAAAGGTCGCTGATGAGAACATCCGCTTGCCGTACCTGTCCATGGTCCTAGATTCCTTATTAGGAGGATGGACAGGAACCGAAGGATCAGCTAACTCCTTCTTAGTGGCCGCAGCCACCACCATGGCATCAACAGAGACACCTTTGGATAAAAAATCTAGGGGCAGTAATAAATTTAGATGGTATCCTTGGGGTGGGTTCCACTGAATCAGGAGCCGTCCAAGCCTTCCTTGCCACCACTTCCATAAGGGGGTCAAAGGGAGGGGACACCCAGGAGGTAGAAGGGCGAGAGCCAAACGCCTCAAATACACTGACTCATCCTCCGAAGGGTTAAGGGCTGGCCAGTTCCCCCTTTGTTTCAGGATCTCAAGGATGTCAGCAAAGGAGACATCCTCAGAGGGGGATCGAGGGGAACCTTCAGATTCCTCTAAGTCAGTGTCAGAGGTGATAGACTCAGGGGAGTCAATGTGCTTCCTCTTGCACTGCCTCTTCCTTGGGGGTTCTACTGCCGGGTCAGGAAAGGCCTCGGAAGAGGAGGAGATTCCCAATGGGGAAACTTGAGGAGTTGGCTCTCTGCGGTCTAAGACAAGGGGGTGAGTAAAAATCACCAGGAGGAGTCATAGAGGGTTAGAGAAGGCTAAAAGGCCCTGCAGAACTGCAGTGGCGAAGCCCGCCCTAGTCTTAGAGTAAAGTGGTAAGTAATAGTGTTTGGTAAAGGTGTGTACTGAACTCCAAGTTGCAGCTTCTAAAATCTCCTTGGTTGGAACCCCCTGAGGAAGGCTGTAGATGTAGCTGTTGCCCTGGTAGAGTGGGGCCTAATGGTAGCAGGAACTGGTTTTCCATGATGGGTATAGCAAAAACGAATGCAATGTCCTATCCATTTGGAAATGGTTTGTTTTAATATAGCCTTCCCTTGTGAAGCTGTAGCATAGGATACAAAGAGCTGGTCAGATTTTCAGAAAGCCTTAGTTTTATCCAAGTAGTAACGAAGTTGCCTGTGAATGTCCAAGGAATGCAGGAGTCTTTCTCCTTTGTTCTGTGGATTTGGGAAGAAAGTGGGTAAGTGGATGGTTTGATTTAAAGCCACACTGGAAACCACCTTAGGCATGAAGGAAGGATTAGTTTGTAGAGAAACTCTGTCTTGATGGAAAATGAGGAAAGGTTCCACTGCCATTAGTGCCTGCAGCTCTGGGACTCTTCTAGTTGAAGTTATTGCTAGCAGCAGGGCAGTCTTCCATGATAGGAACTGTAGATCTGCAGAGAAAGCTGGTTCAAAGGGAGGTAGCGTAAGTTTTTCCAGAACAAAATTGAGGTCCCATGTTGGTGTAGGTGCTCTCCTGGGAGGCCTAATGTTTTTTGCCCCTCTGAGGAACTGCCTTAGAAGTGGATGCGAAAATAAGGGTGGATCCGTGATGTAGTGGGCTGAAATAACCGATGCATGGATTTTAATGGAAGAAAAAGAAAGTCCTTTGTGCAACATCTCAGTTAAATACTGTAGAATGTGAGGCTTGTGAGGCTGAATTGTGTTTTGGCCTTTAGCTTGGTTCCAGGCACAAAACCTTTTCCATTTGTCCGAATAAGCCTTCCTGGTGCTTGGCCTCTTAGCTTCCAGAATAACATCCATAACTGCCTGGGAAAGAGGAGCTGGCTGGATCCTTAGGTGATTTGCCATGCAGCCAGATTTAAGGTTTTGAGCTGGCTGTGAAGAATCTGATTGTTTTGCTGTGTGAGCAAATGGGTAATTTGTGGTAAAATCCAAGGTGGGCCCTAGGCCATATTCCTCAATAGTGGGTACCAGTGCTGGCGTGGCCAGTCTGGGGCTATGAGTATCAGTCGTGGTCGCTCCTTTCTGACTTTCAGAAGCACCTTTGTGAGGAGATGCAATGGAGGGAAGGCATATACTGTCAGGTTTTTCCAACTGAATGACAGTGCGTCCACTTTCCAAGCTTGATGGTGAAGTGTCCTTGTACAAAACTTTGTTAGCTGATAGTTTTGAGGACTGGCAAACAGGTCTATGTCTGGAAGGCCCCATTTTTGAGTTATCATTGCAAATACTTGTGGATCCAGTTTCCACTCGTAGGGATCCATGATGTTTCTGCTGAGGTCGTCTGCCAATGTGTTCTTCTTTCCTGGCAGGAACTGAGCTTGTAACTGAACTTGGTAAGCCAGAGCTGTGTTCCACAAGGTCATTGCTTGCCTGCATAGAGGGTAGGAGTGTGTACACCCTTGTTATGTACCACATTACTGTGGTGTTGTCCGACCTTATTGTAAGTTGTCCTGGATGCAATAGATTCTTGAAGGCTGTCAGAGCATTCTGTACAGCTAGCTCGTTAGTCAGGTCTGACCATAAGCTAATCACCCTTAACATCCACATCCCACCCCCACCCCCCAGTAAAGAAACCACCATAAAAAACTTCTCTAAAGCCAACTTCATGCTACTCAAGTCAGAAGTGACAAACTTCATGACACCCATGCAGACGGGAACTGAAAGTTCAACTGCTGAATCCTACACTACGGCACTGTACGAGCACATCCACTCATGCATGAATCGTGCCATCCCAAATAGAACCAAAATGCTCTCATCCAAAAAAAGGAAGCCAATCTGGTGGTCCCCTGCCATAAACAAACTTTACAACAAAAGGAAGAAACTTTTGCAGAAAAGAGGAAAATCCCAGGATGCAAAAACTCCCTTACTAGCCTCAGTAAGAAACTGAGATGCCTCATAAAATCCTCCAAAGCTAGTTATGAAAATAAAATTGCCAAAGATTCCAAAGACAACCACAAAGCATTCTATAATTATGTCAAGAATCTAAATGGCAATGCTCAGATCTGCTCTGAGCTAAAACAGAATGGCATTAAATATACTGATCCGAAGGATATTGCCAATATCCTGGCAGATCGATTCAGTGCCAACTTCACCCCACTTTCACCCCCTAAATGGCCCATCTCAATACCGGAAGATTGCCAAATTCCAGTAATAACGGCCACACAGGTACAAAAGCACTCTCTAAAGCCAAGAATACAGCATCCATGGGACCAGATGACATCCCGGCTGTGTACTACATGAACTACAATATGAACTGGCACCTCACCTAAGTGTCATGTTTAATCATAGCCTCACCTCAGGTTTCGTGCCCACTGAGTGGCAGAGCTATAGTTATCCCAATCCACAAGGGGATCCACCTTGGATCCCGGAAACTACCGTCCCATCAGTCTGACCAGCCTTATCTGCAAGGCCATGGAGCGTATTATCATGGAACTTATAAACAAAGACATTGGCAACCTTCAAACACTGGACCCCACCCAGTTTGGGTTTGTGAAGGGCCGATCTTGTCTCCTGAACCTGATTGACTTCTTTGAATCAGTCTCCAGAGCCATGGACAAGGGTAAGGTGGTCCACACAGCCTATCTAGACCTTGCCAAGGCCTTTGACACCATCCCCACTCTGGAATCATAGATAAACTTACTAAGTTGGGCATTAATCCCTATGCCACCCAATGGGTTGCTAAATGGCTTACTGATAGAACCCACACTGTAAAAGTAGCCGACTCCAAATCCAGCTCCAGACAAGTGACAAGTGGAGTACCTCAGGGTTCAGTCCTGGGGCCGCTCTTGTTTGGCATCTACTTCTCTGAAGTACAGGTCAACACTAAGGGACTCTGGCTAACAAAGTTTGCAGATGACTGCAAACTGGGAGCCATTACTGAATCCCCAAATGATGTGGATACTCTACAAAAGGGCCTTACAGAAACAGATGCTTGGTGCCAGAGCCATGGGCTCAAGCTCAATGCCAAGAAATGTATTGTTATCCCCTTTGGGAAAAAACATGTATCCATGAATTACCATATAGGTGGCAGTACACTAAACACAGAAAGTGTGATAAGAGACTTAGGGACACAGGTGGACAGTGGTCTCACCTTCGATAACCACATTGCCACAACAGTCAGGAAATCCTTCTATGTGGCACACCTCATCACGAAGGGCTTTTCATCCAGAAAAAGGAGGTCATTGTCCCACTGTACTCATCCCTCATTAGACCCATTATAGAATACAATGCCCCATTTGGTATGTACCTCTCAAGACATCTGCAACAACTGGAAAGGCCTCAGAAATACCTCACTAAAAGAATCACAGGCCTAAAGCAGATGCCCTATGCTGACCGCCTTAAAAAACTCCAGCTATACTCTGTCGCATATCGTCTACTCAGAGGCGATCTCTGCTTAACATACAAGGCCATGTCAAACCCAGAGCTGTTGGACATGCTACACTTAAAGAAATCCCAATCCCTCAGAGCTACACGCTCCAGGGATCTAGACCTTGTCATCACAATAAACAAAACATGTTGGAGGGATAGGTTCCTGACCCAGAGACTCCCCAGACTCTGGAATAGATTGCCCATACATGTCAAGCAGAGTGCCTCTTTGGACCTCTTCAAGAGGAACCTTGACGATTGGATGGGAGAAAGGAAATTCACCCCAGGGATCACGTCAGTCGCCCTGCTAGACAGGGGTCCAGGAAAGTAAATAATGTGGGAAGAAATATTCAGGGAATTGTTATGGCTAGGCTTGTATAGGCCCTAGGGCTGATAGCCTAGTACTAACCTATGAACCTATGAAGCATTTCTTTTTGATTGATGTGCAGATTCCTTTGATCTGCAGTCAATATGCCTTGAACGCACTGTCCTGCCATGTGTGCCCCCCAGGCGTAGTCTGATGCATCTGTTGTCATAGTTTGCCTGGCTGGGGGCAAGGTGAAAGGCTGACCCTTGTTGAGGTGACATGCCTGTGACCACCATAGAAACTCCTGTTGTAGGCAGGGAATGAGAGATATCATTGTGTCCAAGCTGTGGCTGTGTTGAGACCATACGCTTTTTAGGTACCACTGTAATTTCCTCATATGCAACTTTGCACATGGTATTAGTAATATGCAAGATGCCATGAAGCCCAAGGCCTGCAGAATTTTTCTTGCAGGTAGTTGGGTCTTTGTTGCCATTGTTTTGAAATATTGAGTCAGTTGTAGTTGTTTGTCTGGCGTCAGATAAGCCTTCTGGGCCGTTGTATTCAAGCTGGCACCCAGGAATGTCATATTTTGTGAGGGTACTAGTTTTAATTTCTTTTCGTTTTCTGTGTACCCCAGGCAACTTAGAAGATGTTTTACAGAAGCCAGATGTTGTAAGAGGATGTCCTTGCTTTCTGCTTGGATGAGGCAGTCGTCCAGGTATGGGTATATTTGAATTCCTCTTTGTCTGCAGTATGCAATTGCTGGTGCCAGGCATTTTGTGAAGACCCTGGGCGCAGTAGATAAGCCAAAGGGCAGTGCAGAGAATTGGTAATGGGTTGAACCTGCAATGAAACGGAGGTATCTTCTGCAACTTTGTCTGATAGGGACATGCAGGTAAGCCTCCTTGAGGTCCAACGTTGCTAGCCATGCTTCCTTGCCCAACATGGGAAGTAGCTGCTGTAGTGTTAGCATCTTGAATTTGGGTACTTGTAAGAAGGTGTTTAGAACTGAAAGGTCCAGAATTGGTCTCCAGGCATTGTCCTTTCTGGGAACTAGAAAAAGTCTTGAGTAAAATCCTTGGCCTTGCTCTCGAGTAGGTACCAGGTGAATGGCTCTCATGTCCATGAGAGCTGTAATTTGTTTTTGTGCCTCTGCCCATTGATTTTGTGGCAGGTTTGGCATTCCTCTTTTTATTGGCAAGGTGTGAAAATGGAATCTGTATCCTCGTGAAATTATGTCTAGGACCCATTTGTCCTTTGTGACAATATGCCAGTTGTCTGAAAAAAGTGCAAGTTTTCCTCCCAAGGGGGCTGCCAAGAGAGTGTTGCTTGGCCAGATGAGGTGCAAGTCATTGAGTTTGCCTTCTGGTAGTTTGAGACCTGTCTTCTCCTCAATTCTGTGTTGCAGTGCCCCACTGGCGAGGTTTGTACTGGGCTTGTGGTTGCCCTCTGCCTCTTGGACGTCTGTATTTACCCCTCTGTGGTCTGTCAGTAGCTGGAAAGGACCAATTTTTTGTTGGCCAATTTCTGCTGATGCGAGGGGGCTGTACCTGTAGGAAATCTTTGACTATCTGCATAGATTTTGCCTTATCCTCCATTTTCTTTGACTACTTTCTGCTTTAACTCCAAAAAGAACATCCTGCTGTAAGGGAGCATCTAGAAGCTTTGCTTTAACATGATCAGGCAGAGTTTGTTCCTTTAACCAAGCATGCCTACGTATAACAGACCCAGTGACAGCTGCTCTGCAGGAATCCTCCAAAGAATCAAACCCACATTGTAAAGTATGTTTGCCCACCTGTTCAGTTGCACGCAACAGATCCTGCATTTCTTTCAATTCAGACTGTTGAGGGAGTGTGCTCATTCTTTGTTTTAACTGAGAGATTAGAAATTGCTGATACTTTAGCATGTGAAATTGGCAATTTAGTGCCCTCATAGCTAGAGTGGCTGAGGTGTAAACCTTTTTCCCCCACCTGTCTAGTGCTCTGGAGTCCTTTACAGAGGGTACAGGATTTTTTGCCATAGAAGCCTTAGCCCCTTTGGGACCCTGGAAGATACTCTCTGGATCAGCAACAGGGCTTTTATAAAGAAATTTGTGGGAATCAGGCACTCTATAGTATCTGTCAGGTTTGGCCGGAGCAGGAGGTAGAGAGTCTGGGTTCAAACTGGATTCTAAGTAAACATCACCCACAATGTCTAAAACTGGGGGGATGGCAAGTGGTCTGTGCTGGGGGAGTAAAAGAAACTCTCTGAGCCTTTTCTTTGAGTCAGAGTAGTCCTGACCTTCCCAGTGAAAATGTTCCCTCATAGTGTGTAAAGTTTCCCCAAAGGAGTAGTCTTCAGGAGGAGAAGCTGAGGGAATGGAATCCTCAGCATCAGACTCTTCATAAGGGGAGGAGTAATCTTGGTCCTCTGAGGAGCCTCAGGAAATGGACACTTGTTCAGAGGATGCATAATCTTCCTCTTGTCTAGGCCTTTTGTCAGGAGGGGGTTGGGAACCCCTGATTAAAGAGATCAAATCTTCAGTTATTTTGAGCATCTGTTTCTTAGGCATGGGACCTTGAACAGGGGACTGAAGTGCAGTCCTTTTAGGTTTAATAGGAGTCTTCGTCTTAGGATACGTTTTAATGGTGAGCGTCGTCGGTCTGAAGACGCCTTCAGAAACCGAAGGTGCTTCTGCAGCACCGACATCTTTTTCAGCAGTGTCGTTGGTAGGGGCTGAACAAAATGGCTACGTCGGCCTGATACTTTCCACCAAAAGTTCCGAAGTGGTCTCGGGTTCCAGATCTGCGGTAGTCAGGGGCTGTGTCAGAGCCTCACTGAAGACCGGTGAACCGGAGACCGGACCAGCCGAGGCCTCGGAGTCTGGCTTGGGTCTAGGCTGCCTGTCCTTATCCTTTCGTTTTTTGTGCACGCCGGTAGTCGGTTGCTCCGACGGCATAGTGTAGTTAAATTTTCTACTGAAGTAGTGTCGTGCGAAATCAAAGCATCTTTTTATAGTACGCTTATTAAACCTAGCACAAAAACGACAACTAGTGACGTCGTGGTCTGGGCCTAGGCAAGGTATGCAATAAGAACGAAAATCCTTATGAGGTATTTGCTTCCCACAAGAAATACAATTGTTAACTTTTTCTGACATCGGTTTGAGGCAAGAAAAGTTTTCCCAACAGGGTACTTAGCTTTATTGAAGACTTTGGTCTGAAATTCGAGTTCGAAAATCTCAGGAGTCGGCCGACCGGCACTTGCGAACTGCTTCTGCTTCGGGCACTGCGCGGCAAGAAAGACTGAAGAAAATGGTGTCAGATGCATTATATATACCCCTGGCGCACTGACGTCAGGGAAGAAGTGACAGCAACTGATGCCGGACCAAGACTTTGGAATTCCGGCCAACTGCGGGACTGCCTGACGACAGGATAACCCAAGTGTGATGACTGCAGCAGGGTAACACGATGAACATCCCATCAGTTTTTTTAAGAACAGGTTCCTTGGAAGCGGAGGAAAAAAGCATCCAACAAGGCAGCAGAAACAGGAGGGACAATTGAGGGCTTAGGAGACTCCCTACAGAAAAGTTCATACTATCTCTGCTGGACAGTTAAGACCTGATTGCAGTCCCACTTAAAGAACTCCATTATATGGAAAAGGTATCTCCAAAGGAAATCTCCTGTGAGAGAGAATCAGGACTAACATAGTCGTCCTCTCCAGAACCACAGTCTAAAAGACTGGGAATCTGGGAAGAACAGACTAAAGATGATTCATCAGAATCATCAACTACATCAGATGAAACCTGCTCCCTAGGTCTTTTAAGAGGAGTAGAAGCCCAAGAGGTAGCGGGAACAGTGAACATCCCCCCGGGGGGGGCTTCAAAGCCAAAAGAGCATTAAACGAACCCTGTGTAAAATCCTGCCATTCATGCTGAGGGTTCTTAGGAGCAGGAGAAATATGCTTAGTTTTCTGCTTCTTTTTTCAAGGGGCGTCAGCCCTAAAGATAGTACAGTTGTGTACTTACCATAAGTGTAGATGGTCGAGTGTATTCACTGTTGCAGTCATCACACTTGGGTTACCCTGCCAGGGATAGCCCTCAGTCGACCCTAATACCAGAGGCTTAGTAATTCTGCGTCGGTTGCTGTCGCTCCAAGACTGACGTCAGGTCATTAGTGGTATAAAATCAGGCAGCCGACACCATTACATCAAATTTTCCTGCCCCAAAAGTCAGGAGCCCCCAAATAGGGAGCTAGGTTATGGTGGAAGAACATCACCAGTAGAAAGTAAAAAACAAACATCCTTGTACAGAGAGAGGAAGAGAGAGAGACAAGGGGGCTAGAGGGAGGGAAAACAGGACTGCAACAGTGAATACACTCCAACATCTACATTTATGGTAAGTGTGCACAACTGTACTTTATGTATACTACAACAGTGAATACACTCTGACATCAACATTTATGGTAAGTGTACACAACTGTACTTTATGTATACTACAACAGTGAATACACTCTGACATCTACATTTATGGTAAGTGTACACAAATGTACTATGTTCCTAGTGTTTCACTGTCGCAGTCATCACACTTGGGTTGATTCCCAAAGCTGAAGTAAAGGGTGGAGGCAGTCAAGAAGAGTTGGGGCTGGCTAATATGCCCTGCAAGACTGTGGTTGCCAAGCCTGCCCTGGATTTGGAAAAGATAGGCAGGTGGTAATGCTTGGTGAAAGTCTGAACAGAATTCCATGTTGCAGCCTCCAGAATGTCCTTGGTAGGGACCCCCTCTGAGGAAAGCTGCAGAGGTGGAGGTTGCCCTTGTGGAATGTGTCCTGACCCCCCTGTGGGATTGGTTTCCCGTGGTGTTTGTAACATAAATGGATACAGTGTGCTATCCATTTGGAGATGGTTTGTTTGGATATGGCCTTGCCCTCTGCCCCTGCTGCAAAGCCGACTAGCAACTGGTCAGTTTTCCTAAAAGGATTAGTCCTATCCAGGTAGAATCTGAGCTGTCTGTGCAGATCTAGAGAGTGGACAATCCTTTCCCCCTTATTTTGAGGCTTGGGAAAAAAGGTGGGCAGATGAATAGATTGGCTGAGAGTCACACTGGACACCACTTTAGGCATGAAGGTTGGGGTTAGTCCTAAGGGAGACCCTGTCAGCATGAAAAATGATGAAGGGATTCACAGCCATGAGTGCTTGTAGCTCTGAATCTCTTCGAGCTGAAGTGATGGCCAGAAGCAAGGCTATTTTCCAAGAGAGGAATTTTAACTCTGCTGAAGCTGCAGGCTCAAAGGGGGATTGTGTGAGTTTTTCCTTTTCCAACACAACATTTAGGTCCCAAGCTGGGATAAGAGCTCTTCTGGGTGGCCTTAAATTGTTAGCCCCTCTTAGGAACTGTTTGATAAGAGGGTGAGAAAAGAGAGGTGGGCTCTGTGCTGTAATGAGCAAAGATGGCAGAGGCATGAATTTTAATAGAAGAGAAGGATAGGACCCCTGTGTAGTAGGTCTGCTAGGTAATCCAGGATGAGAGCCAGGGAGGGCTGTGCTGTATCATTTTCCTTAACGTGGATCCAGCTGCAATATCTTTTCCACATAGCAGCATAGGATTTTCTAGTGCTGGGGCATCTGGCCTCATGTAGAACATCCAGGACTTGCTTGCTTAGGCTGGCAACTGGAGGAGAGGTCAGGGAATAAGCCAGGCTCAGGGTCCGCAATTGTGGATGCATGAATTCTCCATTCTGCTGGGTGAAGAGATTTGGGATCTGAGGTAGTGCCCTTGAGGCAGGGGTGGCAGACTGTGCAGCAGTGGGTACCAGTGCTGGCATGGCCACTCTGCGGCAATCACAATTGCTTTTGGTTTTTCATCCCTTATTTTGAGTAGTACCCTTGTGAGTAGAGAAAGAGAGGGAAATGCATAGATCGAGAGGTTTAACCATTGGAAGGATAGGGCATCCACTTTCCAGGCCTTGCTGCGAGGTTCCTTGGTGCAAACTTTGCTGAGCTGGTGATTGTTGTGGGAGGCAAACAGGTCCACCTTCGGGGTGCCCCATTTCTGGGTTACGAGGTTGAAGGTGTTGTGGTCTAGCTGCCACTCATGTGGGTCTAAGAGGTTTATGCTTAAGCTGTCTGCCAAAGAATTTTGGGAGCCTGGCAGGACTTGGGCTAGCAGTTGAATTTGCATGGCTGAAGCTGTGTGCCAAACGTCATGGCTAGCCTGCAGAGGGAATAGGAGTGAGTTTCTCCCTGCTTGTTGATGTACCACATCAATGTGGTGTTGTTTGCTTTGATCAGCAGAGATTCCGGGGATAGTAGGGGTCTGAAAGCTGTCAGAGCGTGCTGAACAGCTAGCAACTCTTTCTGGTTGATGTGCAGATGTATTTGATTTGGGTTCCAATGGCCCTGAATGCACCTGCCATCCAGGTGTGCACCCCAGGCATAATCTGATGCGTCTGTGGTTAGGGTCTGGGTGCCGTGGGGTTGTGAAAAGGGAAGGCCCTTCTTGTGGTTGCATGCTGCTGCCCACCATAGAAAATCTTTCCTTAGACAGGGTATGACAGTTTCCAGGTCCTGAGTGTTGACACCAAAGGCTTTTTAGGTACCATGCAGTCTGGCATACGGAATGAGTAGAATGCAGGAGGCCATGAACCCTAAAGCTTGCAGGATTTTCCTTGGGGATAACTGGGTTCTGGCGGCTAGTTGAGAGAAGTAGCCTGTCAGGTAGGCTTGTTTTTCTGGAATAAGGAATATCATCTGGGATGCTGTGCCCAGGCTTGCTCCCACGAATAACATTTTTTGAGTGGGGACTAGTTTGGATTTCTTTTCTTTTATAGTGTACCCCAGGGAGGTCAGCAGGTCCTTTACAAAGGTCAGGTGCTGTAACAGCTTTTCCTGACTGCCTGAATCAGGCAATTGTCTAAGTTTGGGTAAATTTGAATATTTCTTTTTCTGCAAAAAGCAATGGCAGGAGCCAGGCATTTTGTGAAAACTCTGGGAGCAGTAGATAAGCCAAAGGGAAGCACAGAGAACTGAAAGTGCATAGATCCTGCCCTGAAATGTAGAAATTTCCTGCAAGAATCCCTGATTGGGATGTGCAGATAGGCCTCTTTTAGGTCTACAGTGGCTAACCAGGCATCCCTGGACAGCATAGGAAGAAGCTGCTGGAGGGTGAGCATTCTGAATTTTGGTATCACCAGGAAGGTGTTTAGAATTGATAGATCGAGGATTGGGCATCAGGTGCCCTCTTTTCTGGGTACCAGAAAGAGCCTGAAATAGAAACCTTGGCCTATCTGGTCTGCAGAAACAGGCTGTATTGCTCTCATGGAGAGCAGAGAATGGACTTGGTTTTGGGCCTCTGCCCAATGGTTTGGAGGAAGATCCAAAAACCCTTTTGGGATTGGCAGTGTGTGGAAATAAAATTTGTATCCCTAGGGCACAATGTTGAGTATCCATCGGTCGTTGGTGATGGAAGCCCAGTTTTTTTTGCATGAAAGGAGAGTTTTCCTCCTAGGAGCACAAGCAGGAAGGCAGAGGTAAGGGGTGCAGTTGTAAAGTCATTGTGAGTTCTTTCCATAAGGGGGTGGCTTAGGACTCCCTGCTTTTGAAGTGGAGGACCTCCATTGCTTAGATCTTTGCATTCCCTGGGGCTACTGTCTGGGGGGGGGGGGGGGTCTGCTTCCCCTAGGTCTTGTCTGAGCTGGCCTTGAGGGGGCTGGAAAGGACCAGTACTTGGGGGGGGGGCAATGCCTACTGAACCTCGAAGGCTGGACCTGCAAGAAGTCTTTAACTGTCTGCATAGATTTAGCTTTTTCTTCCATCTTTTTAAGACCGCTTCTGCCTTCATGCCAAACAAATTGTCTTTGTGCAACTGTGCGTCCAATAGTTTTGAGTTGACATGGTCTGGCAAGGTCTGTTTCTTAAGCCAAGCATGCCTTCTAAGTACAGAACCTGTGACTGCTGCCCTGTAGGATGCTTCTAGGGTGTCAAAGCCACATTACAAGGTGTGCTTAGTAATTTGGTTAGCAGAATGCATAAGCTCCTGTAATTATTTTCTGCACAAGCTAGAAAGGTAGATAATTTTTGTTTAAGGAGTTCCATAGTAAGTTGCTGGTATTTCAGCATGTGGAACTGACAATTTAGTGCTCTAAAGGCAAGAGTTGCAGAGGTGTATACCTTTTTAGCACATCTGACTAAAGCTTAGGAATCCCTGTCCGAAGGGGTGGGATACTTGGCTGTGATTGCTTTTATTCCTTTAGGTCCCTGGGAGATTACCTCTAGGTCCGCAGTAGGATTTTTTAAAAGAAATTTGTGTGAGTCAGGGAGTCTGTAATACTTGTCAGGTTTCCTGGGAGCAGGTGGTAGGGTGTCAGAAGTTAGGCTAGATTCCATGAAAACATCATCCACAACATCCAGGACAGGAGGAATATCTAAGGGTCTGTGCTGTGGTAAATCTAAAAATTCACTGAGTCTCTTTTTGGACTGAGGATAATCCTGACATTTTCAATGGAAATGTTCTCTCAAAGTATGTAGGGTTTCACCAAAAGGAAAATCCTCTGTAGGAGAGGCAGAGGGAATGGATTCCTCTGTATCTGAATCCTCATAAGCAGACAAGGGCATGTCTTCATGTTCTGAAACCTCAAGAGTCGTCGGACTTCTGGTCAGATAAAGCTGCTGGGGACAAGTCTCTTTTTCTTTTAGAAGGGGTAGGCTGGCTTCCCCTAATAAGCATGATAAGGTCTTCTGCCATTTTAAGCATTTGAGATTGAAGCAGGTGCTTCAGTTTGGGTCGTCAGTTTTTTTAGGGGTAGTTTGTACTCTGGGCCTTAGAAACTCAGTAGTTTTAGAAAGAACTGAAGAAGCGAAAGAAGTCATCGGTTTGTGTCGAATACTGGTAGTGTGAAGAACTTCCTCGGAAGTCGGTGCCTGCTCAGTGGCTCTAAACCCACCCAAGGTAGACACATCCGCAGGATCCTTAATCAACGAAGAGTCAACGAAGAGTCTCGAGGCATATCGGACTCCGAACGGGTCTCGGTAGTGGCCTGCAAATCCATAGAAGCAGGCATCAGGGGCTGAGAAAGCCCCTCACTGAGTACCAGCGAACTGGCGACTAGCTTAACGGAAGCATCGCCGGCAGTTTTGGACCTGTGCGGTCTGTCTCTGTCTTTATCCTTATGTTTTTTCAGAAGATCAGTAGTCGGATGCCTTACCGAAGCCATTTCGGAATATGGAGATCGAGAGCGAAAGAATTTAGCTACGATAAGGGTCTAAAGACATATAGTTCTGGCGTTGAACAAAGCACAAAACCGACAGTGAGGGATGTCGTGGTCTGTGCCTAAACAGGTGGCGCAGTAAGAATGGAAATCTCAGTGTGGTATTTGCTTTCCACAGGCAAGACAATGTTAACATTTTCTGACATCAGTTAGAGCAAGAAAAAAGGATCCCCAATGGGGTACTTAGCTTTAGAAGACTTCAACTTCAATTTCGGAAACGAAAAACTCAGGTAGCGGCTGACTGACACTCGTGCAAACTGCTTCTGCTTCGGGCTCCTCGGCAAGAAAGACTGATGTAATGGCATCGGCTGCCTGATTTTATACCACTGATGACCTGACGTCAGTCCAGGAGCGACAGCAATCGATGCAGAAATACTAAGCCTCTGGTATTTGGGCCGATTGAGGGCTACCCCTGGCAGGATAACCCAAGTGTGATGACTGCAACAGTGCAACACGAAGAACATCTTAGGAGATTCAGACCCCTGCATCCATTCAATGACTGTAGCAGGAACCGCCTCCCTAACACAGATTTGTGGAACACCCCCTCTAGGCCATTTGAAAATCTGCTAAACTGCTGCAGTTCCCCCGAACATCTGAAATGGACGTTTGCAGGGCCACTGGAGACATGCAAGAAGCCTGACCCATCTTGGCCTCCAAAATGGTAGTGGCAAAGGAATCTTAATGAAAAAAACGGGCGATCCTCCAGACTTTCACCAGTCTCGAGAGAGACATCCAGTGGAGGTAGCAGAGCTGAAGAATCCAACTGAGTTTTCTTGGTTGTTGTCTTGTCTGACAGCTGGCATTTGGGCCGGGATGATTCTGCCACAGTACCCTGAGCCAACAATTTAAGATGCTGGTTCTCAAGATAAACGACTAAAGAGAAGAGGCAACTATGCAAAGTCTTTGGAACAAACGCCTGACAAATAGGATCATAGGAGGTTACTAGGCTAATGGCCCTGGGGCCCTTACAAGCCTAGCCAAGAGTTTATCCCCAAAAAAGAAACCTCAGTCAGCACCTGTCACTCATGTCAATGATGGACAAAGGTGGAACCCCTGGGACAAATTTGTGGTTTCTCACCCACTCATCAAGGTTGCGCTTGAAGAGGGTCAGTGAGATACTCTGACATGTACGGGAAGTTTATTCCAGAGATGGGGCAGCCTCTGGCAGACAAACCTGTCTCTCCAGCAGGTTTTGTTGATGTCGCATATTAGATTTAGGCCTACTGAGCGGGTAACGCGTGAGGAGTTAGACTTACGAATAAGGAGCCTCTCTAGTAGGACAGGGTCCGATATTGCCTTGTAGGCGAGACAGAAATCACCTCTGAGCAATCTGTATGATACAGAGCAAAGTGATAGTGATTTAAGCCTGTCCACATAGGATAGGTGGTGGAGGCCATGGATTCTCTTTGTGAGGTATTTCTGTAGCCTTTCCAGTTGGTGCAGGTGTCTGGAGAGGTACATACCAAATTGGGCATTATACTTAATTATAGGTCTAATAAGGGAGGAGTACAGAGAGATAATGACCTACTTTTTTCTGGATGCAATCCCCTTACTTATGAGATGAACCAAGTAAAAGGCTTTTCTGACCAACGCCATCACATGATGGTCGAATGCGAGATTGTTGTCAACCTGAATACCCAGGTCTCTCACCACAGGTTGTGTGCTTACAAGGTTGCCGTTGATGAGGTAATCAGTAGGGGTCGTATTTTTGCCAAATGGTACGATAATACATTTTTTTGCATTTAACAAGGCCATGACTTTGGTACCAGTTATTTGCAGCTGTAAGACCCTCTTGCAGTATATGTTAACATCAGTTGGGGAATCAATGACAGCAGCCAACTTAGTCACCCACAGGCCCTTTATCTTTGCGAAGTATATCCCAAACAGTAGGGTCCCAGACATACCCCTCAACTGTCCAGACTTTTGCAGAATGTCGAGATTTCTGGCTCATATATTTGGTCTGTTCTTTATAAAATTTGTCATCTTCTGGCAAATCACTGGGATGATTTGAAGACTGAAGTCACTAAATAATGTCATACATCTGAGTTTCAGACTTCATATCCTTCAGAAAATGTATATTAAAGAAAACTCTATTACCCTAACAACTTTCTAAGTGTATAAGAGCAATGTTTAAAACCTGTCCCTATGTTTGCGTCTTTGTCCCCCCATTTTGTTGGGTTTTGTCCAGATTTCTTGCACAAAGAGGTTGAGAAGTATGGTCCTAGGACAGATCCCTGGGAAACACCATTACTGACAGGTCCGCTGTTGGAGGTGGCAGCACCTATTTTGACCTTGTGGGTCTTACCTGTGAGACAGCTGGCCACCCATCTGACTAGATAGGGATTAACACCAAGTTGGGTTAGCTTTTCGATGATGCCAGAGTCGGGGACTGTGTCAAGGGCCTTGGCCAGGTCAAAGTAAGCTGCATGTACTGACCTTCCCTCATCCAGAGCCTTGGTGGCAGTCTCAAAGAAGTCAAGTAGGTTCAATAGACAAAATCTGCCCCTGACCAATACGAACTGGGTGGGGTTGAGTGCTTGGAGACTGACTATGTCCTTGTTTATGAGCTCCATAATAATAATACGCTCCATGACTTTACAGATCAGACTTATCAAGCTAATGGGATGATAGTTTCTAAGGTCAGTAGTGGTACCACCTTTGTGCAAGGGGGATGATAATGGCAGTACTCCACTCTGCTGAAATTAAGCCTGTAATTAGGCTGTGGTTGAATAGGGTGCTCAATGGAGAAGCTAGTTCTTGCTGGAGATGGTGCAGAATGCAGCCTGGGATACTTGACAAGACATATGGTCGTGAAAAGCACCTAAGCAAAACAAACACTGCTCGTGACGGTCCTGTGATGTCCCTCTTCTGGGACAGTAAACAAACAGCCTCAATCCTCACCACTGACACTGGTGGGGAACATTCACTTAGAACACAAATAGATACACACAGTATTTTCAGATGCAGCACAATTTCCTTTAAGAGCAGACATGAAGCACACTCCAGTACTGGGGCTGGACTTCCTCTTCAGGCCCCAAATAAGACCCCACCTTTCTCTCTGCAGAAATCAGTGCTTTGTGTCCCTGTTCCATGTAGCTGACACACACACTCTGAGATTTGATGTTCGCACACACAAACACCTGGGAAAGGTTAGCACAGATTTACCCACTATGCACCTCTGCACAGACTATAGGGTAGGCTCACCGCCACCATTCAGCTTCTTTAAGGCTCTTACCAGGGTACCCAATTACTCATAGTCAAATTAATGCTTTTAACAAATGGTACTGTTAACCAATCGGCACCACTTTCAGGAGCGTGATGCTACAGTGCACCTAAATAAATACAAGTACTCCCAAAGGTTAAAATATTTTCTAAAAGACTAGCCACAATGAAAGGTTTAGATATATTTAATAAATAATAATACAAAAACATCAAAATACTGAGTATCTTTTTACAACAAACACCTATAAACATGGGGTTGCATGTTATTTCAGTAATGACAACCATCTAAAGCCAAGGTTCACACATCACCAAAACCCTCAGATCTGAAGAATGAGAAAGACTCGTGCTCTACTTACCCCCGAAACATACCAGGGTAAGACCGAGAAGAAAAAAAAACAGTGTGACTGTTTATTCTAAGAATCAGGAAAGAGACAGACACATGGTACCAATACCCTTTACTAACATTCCACAAGCCCGCACCCTCCCCACTAAAACAGATGCCTGACTACTGAAAAAATCTGTTGCCAACATTCTGGCTGACAGGTTCAGTGCAAATTTCTCCCATCCTTCACCCCCAAAAGAAGAAATACTTATCCCAGCTGAATGTAATCTCCCTGTCATCTCAGATGTCCAAGTGAGAACCGCCCTAAACAAAGCAAAAAACACAGCATCAATGGGACCTGACGGTATCCCGGGTTGCGTGTTAACTGAACTCCAAGAGGAGCTAAACCCACACATAAAAATGCTATTTAACCTTAGCCTTACTTCGGGATATGTACCTGAACACTGGCGTACAGCAACAGTGGTCCCACTCCACAAGGGGGGTGCCTCTACAGACCCTGGAAACTACCGCCCCATAAGCTTAACTAGCCTGGTCTGCAAAGCTATGGAAAGAATCATTATGGAACTTATAAACAGAGACACAGGGGACCTACAGACACTTGACCCCACCCAGTTCGGTTTTGTAAAGGGCAGATCCTGCCTTTTAAATCTGGTTGACTTTTTCGAAACAGTTACTAGAGCCATTGATGAGGGCAAAGCAGTCCATACAGCATACCTGGACTTGGCTAAGGCCTTCGACACAATACCCCACTCAGGCATCATAGATAAGCTCAACAGCTTAAAAGTAAACCCTTATGTCACTAGATGGGTTGCAAACTGGCTAAAGGACAGAACCCATAAAGTTAAAATCGCTGGAGCAATGTCATACTCAAAGCCAGTCACAAGTGGTGTCCCACAGGGATCTGTCCTGGGACCCCTCTTGTTCGGCATTTATTTCTCAGATGTTAAAGCAAACATGGGAGGGCTGTGGCTGACAAAGTTCGCAGATGACTGCAAACTAGGTGCCATAGGCGATACACCAGCAGACACACACATCCTACAAAAAGGCCTCACAGATAACGGACAACTAGTGCCGGAGTCACGGCCTTAAACTAAATGCCAAAAAATGTATAGTCATCCCCCTTTGGGAAAAACAAAGTACCCACAAATTATCACATAGACAGCAACCCACTGAGTACGGAAAAAGTAATCAGAGACCTAGGGACCCAAGTCGACAGCGACCTCTCATTTGACACCCACGTTGCCAAAGTGGTTAGAAAAACACTCTACCTTGCACACCTCATCATGAAGGGATTCACATCCAGATCCAAGGATGTCATTGTACCCCTATATTCCTCCCTCATCAGACCCATGATTGAGTACAATGCCCCATTTGGTATGTACCTCACCCGGCATTTGCAACAGCTGGAGAAACCACAAAAGTACCTCACCAAGAGGATCAAGGGTCTCCAACATATGTCTTATTCTGCCAGACCAAAGAAACTTCAGCTCTATTCAGTAGCATACCGCCTGCTCAGAGGTGATCTCTGCCTGACGTACAAGGCCATGTTCAATCAGGATCTGATGAACATGCTCCACCTCAAAAAAATCCAAATCCATCAGGACCACGAGAGCTAAAGACTTAAACCTCGGCACAAGTATGAATAGGACATGCTGGAGGGATAGATTCATAACCCAGAGGCTTCCCATGCTTTGGAACAAGATCCCAGTTCATATTAGGCAGAGCCCCTCACTGACTCTCTTCAAGAGAAATCTTGAGTGGATGGGAGATCATAAGTTTACCCCAGGGGTCACATCTGTGTCACTGCTAGACAGGGGCACAGTAAACTAATTCTATTATATAAGGGGACCTTCATTGTGTCACTACTAGACAGAGGCACAGTATTCTAAATTTATTCTGTACATTTTTTGTACCATTTCATGGGGTGGCAAAAGCCACATCACTATGGCTAGGCTTACAAATGCCCCAGGGCAGATAGCCTAGTACTATACTATGAAACTAAAAGGCTGCTGTCAGTTTTCAGCTATAATCCAGGGATATATTACAATTTCAGCAGCAATGATCGCCATCACTGACATCTATTAAGGTTTTGTTTCACGTATGTTTTCTGAAGGGTAGTTTTATAGGTCGGTCGGTGTCTGGAGAGCTTAGGTTCCCAGTAATACTGCTTCATCATCTATGATGGATTCCTGTTACCCAAGAACAACTCTCATTTGTTGGTATTCATGGAAGAAGCACGGCAGCCCATCAAGTTAAACTTTTTAACACTAACCATAACAATGCTATCCCCATACTTGTAGGTTCTAGCATGACTCTGACACTGTTTTAGGAATACAGCGACTCCGCTGCAACTCCTGCAGGACCTGCAGCACTGAGAACCAGTACATCTCACAATACGTGGAACAGCAGACATTGGCCTGCATAATATTTCTACTGTAGTGTGGATTTATTTCAATGTCCTCTCTGAAGAGAAATGTTTCAAGGTTGTCTTTATGTAATATGGACTTCTGGCATTCATGTGCGAGCTATACCTGACTTTGTTTCAGTTTAAGTTCAGTTTTATCAGGTCTACAGTATTTGGATACTACCTGAAAAGAGGGTGATAAATGTCTCCATCGGTACACGATCTTCCTGGAGTTTTACCTCACCAAATGCTGCTTCTGTGCTGTACAGGAAATCCTTCCTGCCAAGGTTTACTCACTCATTTGGAACATAGGCAAAGAGTTCATCCCATAATATTAAAAATTAATTCACAATAGTAAAACTACTGGAAATAGTAAGACAAGGAAGGAATAACCATTACGGAAGACACTTCCAGGGGCAGTTAAGTCCATATGATATAAACATACAAAAATAATCAGTTTTAACATGACACTCAAAGTCACTTCAAATTAAACATGAGTACAAGAAAGTTGTAAACCATCTGGTAAGTATTAGAACAAAAGATAAGAATTACCTCTTGCGCCAAATAGTCCTCCTGCATGTACTGTACTGGAATGTTCCGGAGTTTTTCCATAGTTTCATACATTCCTTGGCAGTCTCGAAGCTTCTCTCTTGCTCCCAGTGTGCTTCGCAGCAACACTAGCCCAACCCTGAACACGATCTTCACACCTGAGGCAGAAATAAGAAAAAAACAGAACTAACACTAGAACTCAAGGAATTACAACTGAGAGCCTTTAGCAACTATGTTTACCTTTCATTTTCACTTACGACACTAAAACACACGTACCGGACTAGCCTAGTTTTATTTCAACACTAAGGACTAGTGTCAAAATTCATACTGTTAGCTATGACTAACACTAGCTTCCCTTTTTATCATGTTCTTCTGCATGGAAAAAAAGAAAAAAGGAAGTTATGTCTTGCCATAATGTTCCATCTGTGTTGTCTACCTTCACTTATCCTTGACTGTGAGTTCAGTTATGTAACTTGGAACTGACTCGACAGTTCTTCCAGCTTGCGCCTTCCAAAAACTCTTGAGCTTAGCTTTATCCATAATGATCCTCTCAGGATTACCTCAGATCGAGTTTGCACTGGAAAGCCACAGACAGGAAATTCATCAAAGACCACATCTGTATTCATAAAAGGAGAATCCAATCTACTGGGATAGATCTGTTCCACCAAGAAGCCCGAAAGGCAGGGGGAAGGTGGGTGGGAATGTCAAAGATAAGTGAAGATCGACAACACAGATGGAACGTTATGGTAAGACATAACTTTTTCTGATGCCACTCTTCACTTAATCCTTGACTGTGGGACAGAGTCCTCAGCTACCCAAATCTTGGGAGGTCTCATGAAGTACGTTCCTGAGCACCTCTGAACCAAGTGATGCTCATCCCCTAGAGACCAAATCCAGCTTGTAATGAGTAATAAAGGTATGTGGGGATGCCCAAGTAGCCACTGGGCAGACATGGTCTACAGAAGCTCTTGAATGAAAAACTGCAGAAGCTGCAATTGCTCTTGCAGAATGTGCTTTTTACAGGGCCTGGTAGTTGCACTTTTTTTGTATAAATGAAGGTTATACAATCTTTAAGACATTTAGTCAGACTTACCTTAGAGAGTGGTTTTATCCAAAGTAGCTGAAGAAAAGGAAACTAACAACTGGTCAGATTTTGTGAATTCTTATTTTTGTGAAGGTAAAAATGTAATTGTCTGTGAACATCTAGTAAATGTAGACAATACTGATCTCTGTTTGAAAAATTGGGAAAAATACGGGAAGTTGTACCGTTTGGTTGACATTTGTCTCAGAAACTATTTCTGGTAGAAAGGATGGGCTGGTTTTCAAGAACACTCTGTCTTTATGGAAGGTTAGACAAGAAAGCTTGCAAGATTAAGGCTTGTAGTTATGAAATTCTCCAGGAAGAAATAATTGCAACTAAAAATAAAGTTTGCCAAGATAAGTACTTCAAATCACAATTTGCAGATGGCTCAAATGGGGAAGGTACTAAGGACTGTAATACCAGATTCAAGTCCCACGGTGGGAGGGGTGGGGTGGGGGGTGGCTGAGCATTAAGGTCCCCTTCAGAAAGCTTTGCAAAGTTTGTGGGACATCAGAGCTGCATCATTTAAACCATCAGAAAAGTTAGAAATTGCAGTCAGATGCATTCATACGGTCAAGAAGGACACTTGCACATAGAAAAGCTGTGCTAAGAATTCTAAGAACTTAACAAGTGGTGCAGAAAATGGGTCGAAGTTATTCTCTGTAGCCCATTTTGAAACCTTTTTGCCATTTGCTATTATACAGTCTTCTAGTCAAAGGTTTATGGGGAGCTAGAATAATTCATTGGACTCGGGCAGTCGGACAATTACACCAGGCAATCACTGAAACTGGAGAAGCCATGCAGTGAGCTTGAGATTTTGAAGATTCGGATGAACGAGTCCTTCTGGATGGGACCAGAGGTCAGGAGTTGGATCCATGAGCCAAGGTTTCTGAATTAGGTGAGGCCGAAGAAAGGGAAACCATATTTACTGAGGCCAGAATGGCACAATGAGAATTATTCTGTTCTTCGACCTGCTGGCTTTCTTCAGAAACTGGGAAATAAAAGGCATCAGTGGAAAGGCATACAGTAGGCCAGAGGGCCGATCGTGAAGGAGAGCATCTCTCAGTGACTCCCCTGGCATAGGGAACAGGGCAAAACAGCTGCTGCACTGGTTGTTCAGGGGAGATGCAAAGAGATTGTTGCACGGCTGGCTTCAGTGATGGAATACATTTTCCGTCACCATCAGATTGAGAGACCATTCGTGAGGCATAAGGATGCTTCTGCTCAATTTGTCCGCAATCATGATGGAGCTCCCCAGAATATACATTGCAGTTAGAAAGCAGTCAGATGAAATTGCCCACTGCCATACCATGAGTGCTTCTTAACAAAGATGGTAAGATCTAGTTCTCCCTTGATTGTTGATGTACACCACTGATATATTGTCCGTTTGAATCACAATCATTGCCATGGTGAGGGTTTCTTGGAATGCTTGCAACGCCAGGAGCACTGCCCCTTATCTCTAGAACACTGATGTGCAAATTGGCCTCCATCTGGGACCAAGTGCCTTGGACTCTCTTTCCCAAATAAAGCCCCCCTACCCTATTTGGGTCACATCTGTGGTCACTATAGCTTGGGGTTGAGGAGGGACAAAGGGTCGGCCAGACAAAATTTTGTTAGAAAGAATCCACCAATTCAGTTCTTTCTTGCACAGATCGGTGGTTAATACCTGATGGGACACTGTCTGATTCTGTAAGGAGCACAACAGCCTTTGTAGGATTTGCATGTGAAATCTCGCTAGGGGAGCTAAAGTGATTGTGACCGGCACTGACCCTAGGGTTTATAACAGTCTTGCAGTCACTTTTTTGCTGCGAATAATCTGTCTGACTTCTGATTTTACTCTTTGAAGTCTCTCTGGTGGAAGAGACGCAATACAGGTGTTTGTGTTTTGCATCGCTCCAATAAATTCTAACTGCTGTGTTGGCTCTAGTGGGATGTTTCGTAGCTTACAGCGATACCCAGCGATGAACAAGTTTGTAGAACATAGTTCCTTGCCACAACAGTAGATGCCTGGTAGGAGCAGTAATGAGCCAGTCACCTAGGTATGGAAACACGTGGAATCCTTGCAGTCTGAAGTGAACTGCGACCACTGCCAAGCATTTGGTGAACACCCTGGGGGCTGTGGTGAGACCAGCGGGCAGGTCTCTGATTTGATAATGACTGGCTCCCAGCTGGAAGTGCAGGAATCTTCTGGAGTGCTTGTCCATTTTTATGTAATAATACGCATCTTGAAGATCTCCTGAGCACATCCAATAATCTTTTCCTAAAAACGGAAGTATAGACTGAACCGTAACCATCCGGAATTTTGTTTGCTGAACTGACTTGTTCAACACACTGAGATCCAAAGCTGGTCTCCAATCCCCTGTTTGCTTTGTCACTAAAAAGACTCTTGAGTAAATTCCGGATCCTATTTGATCTGATGGGACTGCTTGGATGACTCTTTTGTTGGGCAGTCTTTGAATTTCCAAGACTGCTGCATCCCTGAGATTGGGTGGAATGTCTATGAGTTCCTTTTTGGCTGTCTGGGTTGTTTTGAAAAAGGGATATTATAGCCTCTGGTTATAATTCTCTGCACCCAATTCTCCGTTGTTATATCTAGCCAGGCAGTAGGTGTAGGGATAAACGTCCACCGACTGCCTCCAGAGGACGACAATCGGGCTTCCATTCAGGATTGCTGACAGGAGCTACCAGGGAACGAATCCCTGGAACCCTGATTCTGCGGGTCGCCTATGCCTTGTGGACAGAGTCTTCCATTATAACTCCCCCCTCTGCCCTGGGGGGAGTCGTTGCCACCTGAGCCCTGGGAAAGGTCCTTGGGACTTTTTGAACCATAGCTTCCCACTCCAGTGATTGCTAGAATAAGACCATTGAGGAGTGGAAAAGTATATGCCCACGACAGAAAGGGTCTTTTCATCCTTCTCACATCTGGCAAGGGTCTCTAACTTTGGGGCCAAAAAGGGATGTTCCGTCAAAAGGAGCATTGATGAAACAAGACTTGGCTCAATAAACTCACATAAGCGCATCAAGGCATGTCTCCTCATGGCTTCATCAGAACCCTCTTGCCCTAGTCACCCCTTCGGCTGCGTGTGCAATGAGTCTCATGGATGAATTACTTATGGAATCAAGGGTTGCTAACTTTAAAGCTACTTTATCCTGCATTCCCTCATTTATGGCTCCTGTCAGAATATCTGATAACTCCTTTATCAGGTCTTTTTGTAGTCTCGTAAAATGTGCCACAAAATTCAAGGACCTCAGCGCAAAGGTTGATGAAGCATACACACGATTCCTGAATCTATCCCATCGTCCTAGACTCTTTTGTTAGGAGGATGGATAGTTGAACTTTCATCAGCAAGTTTATTTTTTTTTTTGTGGCTGCTGCAACCACCATGGCATCTACTGGTATCCCTTTAGGCTGATGTTAGTGATCCTCAGGAGCTAACAAAATGCGGTCCGGTCTCTCTGGGATTGGTTCAATGGAATCAGGTATCTTCCAAGTACACTGCGCAATCAGTTTAATAAGGTCGTCAGTGGGCGGAGAGATCCAAGCAGTAGATGGTCAAGCACAGAACGCCTGCAAGTATATAGATTCCTCGAAGGGAGGCTGATGGGAAATCCAGCCACCCCTTTACTTCAGGATTTCTGATATGTCTCCAAATGAGACATCTTCCAGGAGTGACCTTGGGGAACCTTCCCCTTCATCAAAATCAATATCTTCTGTGTAAGATTCTTCAGGGGAGTCCAAGTGCTTCCTCCTGCACTTTCTCTTCAGTGGCACCTCCTCGGTGGGATTGGCTGGGGAGGTGTCTGAAGAGGACATAACCACCACAGTTGAATCCTGAGGTTTCTGTGTCCGCTGTCCCAGGTCAGAGGCTGGTGGTAGCTCTGGGCAAGGGGAAGGACCGGGATATTGGCTCAACAGAAGTGGTATCGACTGTGACTCCACAGAGGACAAGGCCCTCTCCATGGCCTGAAAAGCAGGCCCCCCACAGAGGAATTAGAGCACAGATCTGAGATAGACTCCCTTGGAACTGTGGTCCCACCCCGCATTGAAGAAGCCGCCCCCAAAGCTGAAGCTGGAGTCGAGCTCACATGTGCCGACGCCCCGAGGAGTATGGATGACTCTGACAACACCGGATTGGATCCATGCTCCCCAGAACTGACAGTGAAGCTTCAAACCAGAGAGGTCTCCAGATCCAACAGAACCAAAGAGCTCAGGGTAGTAACTGGTGCCAGACATGATGATCTAACTGGCACTGATGCAGTGGAAACTGGGACTGTTGGAGCCGGGAAATCTGAAGGCTAAGACAGAGTCAGAGAAGGAACAAAAACCGGTGATGAAACAGGGAAGGTTCCAGAGCTAGAGCTAGGATCCGATGAAGAAGCTAACCACCTCACCACCAGAAGCTGGTCCACCATCCTCATAACATCAGATTCTGTAAAGCTCTTAGTGGAATTTACCGAACAGACTGACTGAAATCTAGATTCTTTCCAAGAAAGGACTTGGAGGTCGGTCTATGAAAGGGTCTACAGATGGGAAGTATCTTGTTCGGGCTCTACCTTTAAAAGAAAATTCCTTGGGTACTAAATCAGATGGAACCGTGGAATGAGAAGGCACCAAAGGTGCTGTGTCCAAAATAATTATAGGTACAGACATTCTGCGCAGTAGGCAGAAATGATGGCACCGAAGGTTCAATCAATTCCCCTTTTGGTTCCGAGGAAACTATAGGAACATGGGACATTTTAGTCAACTTAGCAGGTGGTGCCAATGAAACTGTCAGAACCGAACGGCTCCTCTTCTTCAATCCTTCATGTTTACTAGAAGAAGACAGGGAGCTAACATCTGTTTTAGTCTTTAAGAAAGCAGATATGGCCTTGTCGAAATCAGATTTTATAAGCCCCTTTAGTGTTAACCTGCTTTTTCTTTCCACAAGGCCCCAGTGACTGAAGCTATGACAAACTGCAGTCTTCTTGAAGATAAGATCCGTCAGAATCTGGCAACTTTTTATCACACTTCAGGCATCTTTTGAAGCCAGAGGTTCCTCTAGCTTTGTCTGCCATATCAGGAAACGCACGTGCGTGCGCAGACACACACACACACACACACACACACACACACACACACACACACACACACACACACACAGAAGAAAGGGAAAGCAAGCTATAAGTTACATAGTTAGGTGGAAAGGAACATAGCAACAATGGTATGGAAGGTTGACCTTAGTGGTACCAACAATGGTATGGAAGGTTGACCTTAGTGGTACCAACAATGGTATGGAAGGTTGACCTTAGTGGTACCAACAATGGTATGGAAGGTTGACCTTAGTGGTACCAACAATGCTACTGAACGGTACCATAAAGGTAGTTGGACAGAAAGTGAAAGCAATGGGACTAAAACACAAAGTGTTTAAAAACAGAGCTTAGACAAGCGAGGCAAACAAGACAACGAGTAAGAAACAAGTGCAAATGAAAGAGTTTGCTCTAGAGTTGACAGGAAAAGCGCATCTAGCACTAAAATCAGCAAACGAAGTCTGAGGTAATCCTAAGAGGAGCATTATGGGTAAAGCTAAGCTCGAGAGTTTTTGGAAGGTGCGAGCTGGAATAATGGCCGAGTTGCTTCCGTGTTATGGAACCAAACCCACAGTCAAGGATTACGTGAAGACTGACATCATCAGATCAAACAATTTAGACCTGCAGACAACTAGCCAGGAAAAGAACACAAAATACATAAATCAAATAGTGTCAGAATACCAAACTGGAGACAATTAAAAGACATGCAAATCAAAGTCACAATACCAAAAGTACAGTTTTGTAACTACCATAAATGTAGATGTTCGAGTCCTAATAAAGCTGCAGTCATAACAGATGGGTTTTCCCACCGTCAGGCGGGTCCTCGGTCGGCCAAATTCCAAAGTCTAGGTCCGGCGTTGGATGTCGTCGCTTCTTCCCTGATGTCAGAGCAACAGGGGTATAAAAGAACCAGCAGACGCCATTTTCTTCAGTTTTTCTTGCCCCAGATGTCAGGTGCCCCCAGAAGGAAGGCAATACATAAATGTATGTAATAATGCAATGCAATATAATCAAAAAACAGAAGTTGCAATCAAATACACCATAAAAGAATACCCCAATCAGGTTGTATGAGGAGGTGTTAGCCATTAGGCCTGTCCCAAGAGGGGAAGGAGGGAGGGAAACCTGGACTGCAGCTGTATTAGCACTCGAACATCTACATTTATGGCAGGTACAAAACTGTACTATGTTCATCGTGCATACAGCTGCAGTCATAACAGATGGGTAGAATACCAAAGCTAAAAAAGGGGTGGTAGGCACTAGGTGGAACTAGGAGGAGCCAGGATGCCCTGCAAGACTGCAGTGGCAAAGCCTACTCTAGATTTGGAGTATAATGGTAGGTGATAGTGCTTGGAGAAAGTATGTACAGAACTCCAAGTGGCAGCTTCCAAAATATCTTTGGTAGGAACCCCCCTGAGGAAGGCTGCAGAGGTGGCTGTGGCCCTTGTGGAGTGAGATCTGATGCCTGCAGGTTCAGTTTTACCATGAAAAGAGTAACAAAAGCGTATGAGTGGGCTATCCATTTTGAGACTGTCTGTTTGGAAATAGGCTTCCCTTGAGCTCCGGTAGCATAGGACACAAAGAGTTGCTCTGATTTTCTGAAAGGCTTTGTTCTGTCCAAATAATAACGTAGCTGTCTATGAATGTCCAAGGAATGTAGTAGTCTCTCCCCTTTGTTTTGAGGATTGGGGTAAAAGGTAGGTAAGTGGATAGCCTGATTCAAGGCTACCCTGGATACTACCTTTGGCATAAAGGAAGGGTTGGTTCGCAAGGATACTCTGTCCTGATGGAAAATGATGAAAGGCTGCACAGCCATGAGGGCTTGTAGTTCAGAAACCCTGCGAGCTGAGGTGATAGCCAGCAGGAAGGCTGTTTTCCAGGACAAATATTGCAATTCTGTTGAGGCAGCTGGCTCAAAGGGAGGCAAAGTTAGTTTTTCTAGAATGAAATTGAGGTCCCAAGCAGGTACTGGTTGTTTCCTTGGGGATTTTATATTCTTAGCCCCTCTGAGGAACTGTCTTAAGAGGGGGTGAGAGAATAAAGGAGGATCAGTGTTGTATTCTGCAGAAATGGCTGAGGCATGGATTTTGATGGAGGATAATGAAAGTCCTCTGCTTAGCAGCTCAGCTAGGTACTGTAATATTTGAGGTAAATTCAGTATTCCAGGGTTCTGGCCCTTTTTCTCATTCCAAGCACAAAACCGTTTCCATTTTGCGGAGTAGGCTTTTCTAGTAGAAGGTCTTCTGGCCTCCAAAATGACATCCTGCACCTCCTTGGAGAGTAGGGTCTGTTGTGATGCTAAGGAATATTCCATGCGGCTAGATTGAGTGTTTTCAGCTGACTGTGAAGAGTTTTGAAGTTGTGCTGAGTCAGTAGAAGAGGCATTAGAGGCAGGATCCATGGTGGGGAATGAGTCAGGTTCCTCAGGAGTGGGTACCAGTGTTGTCTTGGCCAGTCTAGAGCAATGAGAATCATCTTTGGTCTGTCTGCTCTGGTTTTTAATAGAACTTTGGGCAGCAGATGAAGAGGTGGAAAGGCATAAACTGTCATTGTTGTCCAACTGAAAGAGAGTGCGTCCACTTTCCAGGCCTGTGGATGAAAGATCCTTGAGCAGAATTTTGCCAATTGGTGATTTCTGTGGGGGGCAAAGAGATCTATGTCTGGCCTTCCCCATGCTTGAATTATCTTTAAAAAAACTTGAGGATGCAACTTCCATTCGTGTGGGTCTGTCATATTTCTGCTTAGGTTGTCTGCCAGCGTGTTTTCCTTGCCTGGCAGGAACTGTACTTGAAGCTCGATTTGCAATTCCAGAGCCATGTTCCAAAGAGACATGGCTAACCTGCATAGGGAGTATGAATGGGTTCCTCCCTGTTTGTTTATGTACCACACGACTGTGGTGTTGTCTGTCCTTATCAATAGCTGGCCTGGATGCAGCAGGTCTTTGAAAGCTGTAACAGCATTTATTACTGCTAGCATTTCCTTTTGATTGATGTGTAGGTGCTTTTCTTTTTGGGACCATTTTCCCTGAATGCACCGATCTGTCATGTGCGCCCCCCAGGCATAATCCGAGGCGTCTGTTGTGATGACTTGATTTGCTTGAGGCTTGCAGAATGGTAGACCTGTGTTTCTTTGGCATGCTTGAGCCCACCACAGAAATTCCTTTTGCAGACATGGAATCAGTGGCATTATTGTCTCCAAACTGGCTGTGTTGAGACCACAGGTTTTTTTAGGTACCACTGAAGTTTCCTCATATGCAGCTTTGCACATGGGATTAGTAGGATGCAAGATGCCATGAATCCCAGAGCCTGCAGGATTTTCCTTGCAGTCAGCCTGGTGAAAGTTGCCAGTTTTCTGAAGTATTGAGTTAGTTGCCCTTGTTTCTCTGGCATGAGGTAGGCCATCTGGGTGTTTGTATCCAAGCTGGCACCCAGGAAAATTATTGTTTGAGAGGGTATTAGTCTTGACTTATTTTTGTTGACTGTGTATCCGAGAGATTTCAACAACATTATTACATATGCCAGGTGTTTTAGAAGTATGTGCTTGCTGTCTGCTTGGATCAGGCAGTCGTCCAGGTATTTGTATCCCTTGAAGTCTGCAGAAGGCAATTACCGATGCCAGGCATTTCGTGAACACTCTGGGCGCAGTAGATAAGCCAAAGGGCAATGCAGAGAATTGATAATGGGTTGAACCTGCAATAAATCTGAGGTATCTTCTGCAATCTTGTCTGATTGGGACATGCAGGTATGCCTCCTTGAGGTCCAATGTTACCAGCCAAGACTCCGTGCCCAGCATGGGAAGAAGCTGCTGTAATGTGAGCATCTTGAATTTTGGCACGAGTAAAAATGTGTTTAGGATGGATAGGTCCAAAATAGGTCTCCAATCTTTTCCCTTTCTTGGCAGCAGGAATAGTCTGGAATAAAAACCTTGACCCTGTTCTTGTGCAGGTACCTCTTGAATAGCTTTCATGTCCATGAGATCTGAAATTTGTTTTTGTGCCTCTGCCCTTTGATTGTGTGGCAGGTTTGGCATGCCTCTCATTTTTGGAAGGGTGTGAAAGTGGAATCTGTAGCCTCTGTCTATAATGTCCAGGATCCATTTGTCTTTTGTGACAATATGCCAATTTTTTTAAAATAATGCCAGTTTTCCGCCTAAAGGTGCTGCCATTTGAGCCTTGCTTGGCATGCAAAGGGGAAAGTCATTGGTTCTGCTTTCTGAATGGCTGTGAACTATCCTCACCACCTCTTTGTGTAGGAGTTTGCCATTGTCTGCCTCTAAACGATCCTTGAGATTGCCCTCTACCCCTCGGGCGCCTGTATCTACCTCTTTGGGGTCTGTCCGTGGCTGGAAAGGACCAATTTTTGGAAGGCCAATTTCTACTGAAACGTGGCGGTTGTACCTGTAGGAAATCTTTCACTGTTTGCATTGATTTTGCCTTTTCCTCCATTTTCTTTAATACCTCCTCAGCTTTAACACCAAATAATACATCTTTTTGCAGAGGTGCATCCAGTAATTTAGCTTTAACATTATCTGGTGAAGTTTGCTCTTTGAGCCAAGCATGTCTACGTATGACTGATCCTGTAACAGCAGCTCTACATGAGGCCTCTAAAGCATCAAAACCACATTGTAAGGTATGTTTACCCACTTGTTCTGCACTATGTAACCAATCCTGCAACTCCTTCAAGTCTGGTTGTTCAGGTTGTGACATTTTGTTTCTCAACTGTGATAACAGAAACTGTTGGTACTTTAACATATGGAACTGACAGTTTAATGCCCTCATGGTTAAGGTGGCCAAGGTGTATACCTTCTTCCCCCACCTTTCTAAAGCTCTGGAATCTCTCTCTGAAGGTAATGGATTTTTAGCAGTGGAGGCCTTAATTCCCTTGGGACCCTGTGAAACAGTTTCTGGGTCAGCCGCATGGCTTTTGTATAGAAATTGGTGTGAATCAGGAACCCGGTAATACCTGTCAGGCTTGACTGGAGCTGGAGGTAAAGAATCTGGGTTAAGGCAGGCCTCCGAATACACATCATCTAGTATGTCTAAGACGGGAGGTATAGCCAGAGGCCTGTGCTGAGGGAGCAAGAGGAAATCCCTAAGCCTTTTCTTGGAGTCCGAGTACTCTTGGCCTTCCCAGTGGAAGTGTTCCCTCAAGATATGTAAGGTTTCCCCAAAAGAGTAATCCTCAGGGGGGGAGACAGAGGGAATGGACTCTTCTGCATCAGAATCTTCAAAAGGGGAGTAAGAATGTTCCTGGTTTTCAGAATGTTCTGAAATAATGGAGGCCTGGTCCGAGGAAGGGGATTCTTCCTCCACTCTGGGCCTTTTGTCCGGAGGGGGTTGAGAACCCCTGATAAGAGTAATCAAATCCTCATCCATTTTGAGCATCTGGTTTTTAGGCATGGGGCCTTGAGAGGGGCTCTGTGGGGCTTGTCTTTTAGTATGCATGGCTACTTTAGACTTAGTGAAAGCCTTGATGGAGAAAGAAGAGGAAGGCCTGAAGACACCTTGAGAGGTGGCAGGCCTGTCTAAATTCTGAGTTTCACTGCCAAGAGTGGCTTCGGTATCTGTAGTCGGGGTGTGGGCCGAAGAGCCTGTGACCTCGGGCACTGAAGACACCGCCAAACAAGTGTCATCGGTAGTCAGGGGCTGCGTAGGCGCCTCACTGAGAACCGGACCACCTGTAGTCGGCTTTGGCGTGGTGTCGGTAGAAGTCGCGGACCTCGTATGTCGGTCCTTATCTTTGCGTCTTTTACTTAAAACTGGAGTCGGAGTATCCGACGACATAATGTAATTAAACTTTTTGCCAAAATCGTGTTGGGCGAACTCCGCCAGACGCTTAATAGTGCGTCTGTTGAATGTAGCACAAAAACGACAGGCCGAGACGTCGTGGTCTGGGCCTAAGCAAGGAATGCAGAAGGAATGAAAATCCTTATGCGGTATTTGCTTCCCACATGAAATGCAATTATTAACTTTGTCTGACATCGGTCTGAGGCAAGAAAAGTTTCCCTAACGGGGTACTTAGCTTTCAAGAAGACTTCGGTTGAAAAATATTCGTAATCTCAGGAGCTGGCCGACCGGCACTTGCGAACTGCTTCTGCTTCGGGCACCGCACGGCAAGAAAGACTGAAGAAAATGGCGTCAGCTGGTTCTTTTATACCCCTGTCGCTCTGACGTCAGGGAAGAAGCGAAGACATCCGACGCCGGACCTAGACTTTGGAATTCGGCCGACCGAGGACCAGCCTGACGGCAGGAAAACCCATCTGTTATGACTGCAGCTGTATGCACGATGAACATCTGGAGACAATTACAAGACACATAAATAACACAGATTACCGAACACCTTGTATTAATCACACAGATTACCGAACACCTTGTATTAATCACACAGACTATTGCACAGCTATGCTGCAGTGTGTAAGGACTTTATTATGAGTTTTCCTTAAATGTTGTGCAGCATAAGCCTTGGTCAGTATGTCTTAATGGCCTCTAAGCATAAAATATGGTGCAATACATACGTATGTACATACAAGGCATTTATTTGGGTACTCCATCTTGAAAAGATTATGGTGAAAACCCAATTACCTGTGACTGTTTTGCTGAAAAAATTAATTTATAAATCAAATAGTGAACAATTCCCCTACAATATATTTAGCAGCAAAATTTAACTCCAAAACCTGTAAATGCAATGAACATAAATTGCCTAAAACCATGATAAAGAGCTCAACCTTTGAGAAAATGATCACTGGTATTGGTTTGTATTTCTTTACCTTTTAAGCATGCTGTTAGATCACAAACTTGCATGGAATCACTGAATTTTACTCCTTTGAACGTGCTCAACATTTTAAACAACCAAATTATTTAAACTCCTCATATATTTAGGATGATCCATTAATAACAGGAAAACAGCCATATAAAGCAAAACAAAAAATATTTGAAGTCACTGCCTCGTCGATTTGAAAGGGGACATTTTCACTTCTTATCACACTTGCTGTTTAATTTTCTCACTGAAAAGTTGCCTAATTGCCTGTTTTAACCTGTGATTCAAATAATCAAGTTCTAATACACAGACAGAGAATAAAATTACTTGCTCTGACTTCCTTATGAAATACTGCAACATTTTCTTAATCTGTTTCTAACTTTTGTTAGATTTACTTGAATATGAAAATAGTTTCAGCATTTTAGTCAAAATGTAACACTATAAATGATAAAAAAATGCAGATTTGGTGTGGACAACAAGATGAAAATTTAGGAAACTGCAGAACATGTGCAGTGGTCCTGGACATAAGTACTGCTAGCACATAAATAGATGACTGATGCACCCCTCCCCCATGCAGTTATCAGACAGTTGTCACCGGCCTGACATTAGACAATGCAGATGGTATACAACTGTGTGAGCTGGTCTCATAGGTTCATAGACTTATTAGGCTAACTACCACTCCAAATTTATGGCTAGTGCCTAGTGAATCATCTGCCTCACCTTTCCCCAATGAACACAATGCTTTGCTAGCATCACAGAGTGCAGAAAGTACAGATGTTTTAGGAACTTACTATAACTGTAATTGCTTCTGTATATTCAGTGTTGCAGTAGTGACCCTTGGGATCCTTGTCTGCAAAAGCCCACAGACCTGTCTGAATACTAGAGCTTTCACCTTCTTCCTCCTAGCCTGGAGAACTCTGACCATCCCCACCCTTTACGACATGAACAGTATAAAAGGTAGTTGGCCAGCACTATCATTATGTCTTTCCTGGCCACGACTACATGTCACAGTTACCAGAATCCAGTCAGAAAATGTATGCTACTGCAAAAACTGTTATTCTAGAAACTTTGTTAGTATGTGACAGCATCTTTCTCTGATCTTGGATCTTTGTACCCACTTAATCAGTGTGCTCACAAGTCAATCTACAGTTACTCACAGAAAAGAGTTTGGTATTGTGCCACAGGGATATTAACTTTTTCAGCACGGTTACCAAACTCGCACGTCACAGTCTGTTCATTTTCACTGCATAAATATATATACATTGAGCTTCGAACGAAAAATTGCACAAGATGCTAAAGATAATCACAAGGCCTTCTTTATTTATGTCAGGAACCTGGGTGGCAACTCCCAGATACGCTCTGAGTTGGTTCAAAATGACAAAAAAATACACTGAACCCACAGATATTGCCAACATCCTGGCAGACAGGTTCAGTGCAAACATCTCCCCCCTTCCCCCCCAAAAGAGCAAATGTCTATCCCGACACAGTGTAGCCTCCCTGACATCACAGATGCACAGGTGAGAGCTGCCCTCTCCAAAGCAAAAAACACAGCATCAATGGGACCAGACGGTGTCCCGGGCTGCGTCTTACACAAGCTCCAAGAACTAAACCCTCATATAAAGTCACTGTTCAGTCTCAGCCTTACTACAGGATATGTTCCCAAGGAATGGCGTACAGCAACAGTGGTCCCACTCCACAAAGATGGTGCCACAACAGACCCTGGAAACTATCGCCCTATAAGCCTGACTAGCCTGGTCTGCAAAGCTATGGAGCATATCATCATGGAACTCAAAAACAAAGATATTGGGAACCTCCAGACACTGGATCCTACCCAATTTGGCTTTGTTAAGGGCAGATTTTGCCTCTTGAACCTGGTCGACTTCTTTGAAATAGTCACCAAGGCCATAGATGAAGGGAAGGTAGTCCACACAGCCTACCTGGACCTCGCAAAAGCCTTTGACACAATACTCCACTCGGGCATCATAAATAAGCTCACCAGCTTAAATATCAACCCCTATGTCACAAGATGGGTTGCAAACTGGCTCAGGGATAGAACCCACATGGTCAGAATTGCAGGTGCCATGTCAGACTCTAAACCAGCTACAAGTGGTGTCCCACAAGGCTCAGTCCTGGGACCTCTCTTGTTCGGTATACATTTCTCTGAGGTACAGGCTAACACGGGAGGACTATGGCTGACCAAGTTCGCAGATGACTGCAAACCGGGTGCCATAATAGACTCTCTGACTGACACAAGCATCCTCCAAAAGGGTCTCACAGAGACGGATAACTGGTGCCAGAGCCATGGCATAAAGCTAAATGCCAAAAAGTGCATAGTCATCCCCTTTGGGAAAAACTAAGTGCCCACAAATTACCACACAGGTGATAATCCATTAAGTACGGAAGAAGTAATTAGGGATTTGGGGACCCAAGTAGATAGTAATCTCTCCTCTGACAATCACGTTGCCAAAGTGGTTAGAAAGACCTTCTATATAGCCCACCTTATCACGAAAGGGTTCACATCTAGATCAAGAGAGGTCATTGTGCCCCTCTACTCATCACTCATCAGGCCCATAATTGAATACAATGCCCCCATTTGGGATGTACCTTACCAGACATCTGCAGCAACTGGAAAGACCCCAAAAGTACCTCACCAAGAGGATTGTGGGCCTCAAACAGATGCCCTCTGCAGTTAAGCTAAAGAAACTCCAGCTCTACTCAGTTGCTTACCGCCTACTCAGAGGCGATCTGTGCCTGACGTGTAAAGCCATGTCCAACCCAGAATTAATGGACATGCTCCACCTCAGGAAATCCAAATCCCTTAGAGCTACAAGCTCCAGGGACTTAAACCTCAGCAAAGAAATAAATAGGACATGCTGGAGGGACAGATTCATATCCCAGAGGCTCTCCTCACTCTGGAACAGAATGCCAATCCATGTTAGGCAGAGCCCCTCACTAACCCTCTTCAAGAGAAATCTTGACGAGTGGATGGGAGATTGTAAGTTTATCCCAGGGATCTCTTCTGTGTCCCTGCTAGACAGAGGCACAGTAAACTAACCTTAAAAGGGCTATCTTCTGTGACCTACTATACAGAGGCACAGTCAACTAATCTAAAAGGGTGGCGAAAGCCAAACACACTCTGGCTAGACTTATAAATGCCCTAGGGCAGATAGCCTAGTATCAACTTATGAACCTATAAAAAAATGTCTACTACTAACTAAATTATGCCACTATGAGTGCTAAATGCCCAATATAACTCCAGACAGCAAAGCACTCCGTAGGCACATACATTTTTAATTAAAAAAGAAAAAAAAAAAAAACTAACAGGTTGGGTGGGATGCCAGAAGCAAATGTGTCTTCAAGAATATGGCACCCTGACACCTGTTAAAAAAAAGCAACAAAACCCTGTGCAAGCGTCAGCACGTATATGTTGTACACATGCGCAGTACATGACACTGCATCAACCATCAGAAGGAAGTTGCAGAAGAACACTAAGTATGTTTATACAATGGCATTATTTAAAAAGGTAAGCAATTTGCTTTTTCAAATAATGTCATTGTGTAATAGCAATAATCCACTCCTGTGTCTGGATATATCAGGATTTACCCAAAGTTGGCTCAGTTTAATCATGCAGGCTTAACCCTCATAACCAAACCACAAACTGTGGGTAAATTGTAATACACCCACACACAGTTGTGGATTACTGCTTAATTCTTGAGCTAAAAGGTTGAAAGGTGTGTACATATTTAATTATTTGCATTTTGTACTGTATGTGTGTGTGCGTGCATGTGCATGTGCATCTTGTGATAGACCTGACTTGCCAGAGGCAGCACATGTACACGTGTGAAAAACATTAGCGATTTAACATGTCCATGCACACAACAGCACACAACTAACTTTTCTGGTGTGCATTAAAACGTTAACAAGTAACTGTCAAAAACGAGGCATAAAACATATCACAGAAAATCTACACCTTCACTGATTCTGGGGAGCTAGCAGTACCAGAACCACAGCTGTACAACAGGAAATTGACAGAGGCTTACTAGGGGGCTCCATCCCTGACCATTGTCCTAAGCCCCACCTAATTGAAAACCAGCACTGCTCAGAGGTGTGCACAGAAGATCAAACATTAGACATATATGCATGTGGCTATCATTTGTGGGTAGGGCCTAGCAGGAATTGTGTGCATACAAATCTATTAGTAACGCACTGAAACACATTGCTGTGGCCGTTTATTTTACTATGTTTGCCCCACTCTAAAGCAAAGGAGTACATTGTTGTTATCATTTGGTTGTAGGGGTGAAAAGGCATGCTGTAGATATGCAAGACATCAACATCTTGAAATATGACATTGGCAATTTATTATTTCAATGATTCATCATAATACAACACTAGAAATGAAACAGTATGTGATTATCTAACTTTTGGGGGGGGGAGTAGGAAGACGGGCACTATTTGCAGATATGATTTTGGTGTCCTCACAAGCAGCTGTCCTATTAGTGTTTTGGAAAATACTACTTTTATCTTTCACTTCACTGTAAAATAGTGGAGAACCATGCAAACGATGGCTGCTTTTGGCAGCATTTGTAACTGATTACCGAATGCTCAGTGACATGGTTTGTTTCTATGGGTCTGTGTATGAATAAAACCATGGCACCACATGTCCCTCAGAACTCCGTATGTGTGGTTTCTGCTTTAGCCTGGATGAAGACTGCTAGGATGAAGAGTCACCAGCCTCTTACCTGATGTTGGGAGATGCACATGTTCATTCACTATCAATGCCAACATGCATGAAGTCAGCTTAAATGTATTTGTTGGGAGGTGTCCATCTGATTTCTTTGTTCAAAAATGGCTTAATGTGAGTAAAGAAGATGGAAGTACGTGGTCTTTGCCAGCTTAACCATACTGGGGGGAGACAGGTGCTTCTGGTTCGGCTAGTGCATGACACACCAAGGAGGACCACTACATGTTGTACCCACAAACTTCAAAGCATAGCGCTCAGGTGTACAGATTTTTGCCTCATATGTTTAGTTTGTTCATCATAAAAATTGTCTTTTTCAAGTAAATCATTGAGGACTGATCTCATTAAATAATGACAGGCAACTGATGCAGACTTCACACCTTTCAGAAAATGTACGCTAATCCAACAGCGGTTACTCTATCAACTTTCTAAGTTTATATGGGCAGTATTTAAACACAGTCCTTATTTTAGGGCTTTTGGCCCCCATTATTTTTGTTTTGTTTCTAGATTTCTTGAGTTAAGAGGGTGAAACATATGCCTCAGAGCATGTCCTGACTACAGGCAACAGATTACCATGTGTATGCAGGCATCCCTCCAATGAACAATACTAGCAGACCTCTAGTGAACCACTGCACGGGTTGAGCTCCAAGGGGAAAGGAAAGTCTGTAGAGTCCAGGCTACTCATCATAAATTATTTGGGTAGTCAAACAGTGAGTGAGAGATTTTTAATTTTGTTTACACCTGAAAAGTTTTCAATGTAACTATTGTCAGACTTGGCAGTTACCTCTGAGGCATCACAGCAGTAATTATCCTTTACTCCTTAATCTGTAAGGTGGCATCTATTACCTGTGTATTGGAGATGGGCGCTGTAATTATGCTGGCATCTATTACCTGTGTGTTGGAGATGGGTGCTGTAATTATGTTGGCATCTATTACCTGCGTATTGGAGATGGGCGCTGTAATTATGTTGGCATCTATTACCTGTGTGTTGGAGATGGGTGCTGTAATTATGTTGGCATCTATTACCTGTGTGTTGGAGATGGGTGCTGTAATTATGTTGGCATCTATTACCTGTGTGTTGGAGATGGGTGCTGTAATTATGTTGGCATCTATTACCTGTGTATTGAAGATGGGTGCTGTAATTATGTTGGCATCTATTACCTGTGTATTGGAGATGGGTGCTGTAATTATGTTGGCATCTATTACCTGTGTATTGGAGATGGGTGCTGTAATTATGTTGGCATCTATTACCTGTGTGTTGGAGATGGGCACTGTAATTATGTTGGCATCTATTACCTGTGTATTGGAGATGGGCGCTGTAATTATGTTGGCATCTATTACCTGCGTGTTGGAGATGGGTGCGGTAATTATGTTGGCATCTATTACCTGTGTATTGGAGATGGGTGCTGTAATTATGTTGGCATCTATTACCTGCGTATTGGAGATGGGCGCTGTAATTATGTTGGCATCTATTACCTGCGTGTTGGAGATGGGTGCTGTAATTATGTTGGCATCTATTACCTGTGTATTGGAGATGGGTGCTGTAATTATGTTGGCATCTATTACCTGTGTATCGGAGATGGGTGCGGTAATTATGTTGGCATCTATTACCTGTGTATTGGAGATGGGTGCTGTAATTATGTTGGCATCTATTACCTGTGTATCGGAGATGGGCGCTGTAATTATGTTGGCATCTATTACCTGTGTATCGGAGATGGGTGCTGTAATTATGTTGGCATCTATTACCTGTGTATTGGAGATGGGAGCTGTAATTATGTTGGCATCTATTACCTGTGTGTTGGAGATGGGTGCTGTAATTATGTTGGCATCTATTACCTGTGTATTGGAGATGGGAGCTGTAATTATGTTGGCATCTATTACCTGTGTGTTGGAGATGGGCGCTGTAATTATGTTGGCATCTATTACCTGTGTATTGGAGATGGGTGCTGTAATTATGTTGGCATCTATTACCTGCGTGTTGGAGATGGGTGCTGTAATTATGTTGGCATCTATTACCTGCGTATTGGAGATGGGTGCTGTAATTATGTTGGCATCTATTACCTGTGTGTTGGAGATGGGCGCTGTAATTATGTTGGCATCTATTACCTGCGTGTTGGAGATGGGTGCTGTAATTATGTTGGCATCTATTACCTGTGTATTGGAGATGGGCGCTGTAATTATGTTGGCATCTATTACCTGCATGTTGGAGATGGGTGCTGTAATTATGTTGGCATCTATTACCTGTGTATTGGAGATGGGTGCTGTAATTATGTTGGCATCTATTACCTGTGTGTTGGAGATGGGCACTGTAATTATGTTGGCATCTATTACCTGCGTATTGGAGATGGGCGCTGTAATTATGCTGGCATCTATTACCTGCGTGTTGGAGATGGGTGCTGTAATTATGCTGGCATCTATTACCTGCGTGTTGGAGATGGGTGCTGTAATTATGTTGGCATCTATTACCTGTGTATTGGAGATGGGTGCGGTAATTATGCTGGCATCTATTACCTGTGTATTGGAGATGGGTGCTGTAATTATGTTGGCATCTATTACCTGTGTATTGGAGATGGGTGCTGTAATTATGTTGGCATCTATTACCTGTGTGTTGGAGATGGGCGCTGTAATTATGTTGGCATCTATTACCTGTGTATTGGAGATGGGCGCTGTAATTATGTTGGCATCTATTACCTGTGTATTGGAGATGGGTGCTGTAATTATGTTGGCATCTATTACCTGCGTGTTGGAGATGGGTGCTGTAATTATGTTGGCATCTATTACCTGCGTGTTGGAGATGGGTGCTGTAATTATGTTGGCATCTATTACCTGTGTGTTGGAGATGGGTGCTGTAATTATGCTGGCATCTATTACCTGTGTGTTGGAGATGGGTGCTGTAATTATGCTGGCATCTATTACCTGCGTGTTGGAGATGGGTGCTGTAATTATGTTGGCATCTATTACCTGCGTGTTGGAGATGGGTGCTGTAATTATGTTGGCATCTATTACCTGTGTGTTGGAGATGGGCACTGTAATTATGTTGGCATCTATTACCTGTGTGTTGGAGATGGGCGCTGTAATTATGTTGGCATCTATTACCTGTGTGTTGGAGATGGGCACTGTAATTATGTTGGCATCTATTACCTGTGTATTGGAGATGGGTGCTGTAATTATGTTGGCATCTATTACCTGTGTGTTGGAGATGGGTGCTGTAATTATGCTGGCATCTATTACCTGCGTGTTGGAGATGGGTGCTGTAATTATGTTGGCATCTATTACCTGTGTATTGAAGATGGGTGCTGTAATTATGTTGGCATCTATTACCTGTGTGTTGGAGATGGGTGCTGTAATTATGTTGGCATCTATTACCTGCATGTTGGAGATGGGTGCTGTAATTATGTTGGCATCTATTACCTGTGTATTGGAGATGGGTGCTGTAATTATGTTGGCATCTATTACCTGTGTATCGGAGATGGGTGCTGTAATTATGTTGGCATCTATTACCTGTGTATTGGAGATGGGTGCTGTAATTATGTTGGCATCTATTACCTGCGTGTTGGAGATGGGTGCTGTAATTATGTTGGCATCTATTACCTGCATGTTGGAGATGGGTGCTGTAATTATGTTGGCATCTATTACCTGTGTGTTGGAGATGGGTGCTGTAATTATGCTGGCATCTATTACATGTGTGTTGGAGATGGGCACTGTAATTATGTTGGCATCTATTACCTGTGTATTGGAGATGGGTGCTGTAATTATGTTGGCATCTATTACCTGTGTGTTGGAGATGGGTGCTGTAATTATGTTGGCATCTATTACCTGTGTGTTGGAGATGGGTGCTGTAATTATGTTGGCATCTATTACCTGCGTGTTGGAGATGGGCACTGTAATTATGTTGGCATCTATTACCTGCGTGTTGGAGATGGGTGCTGTAATTATGTTGGCATCTATTACCTGCGTGTTGGAGATGGGTGCTGTAATTATGTTGGCATCTATTACCTGTGTATCGGAGATGGGCACTGTAATTATGTTGGCATCTATTACCTGCGTGTTGGAGATGGGTGCTGTAATTATGTTGGCATCTATTACCTGTGTATCGGAGATGGGTGCTGTAATTATGTTGGCATCTATTACCTGCGTGTTGGAGATGGGTGCTGTAATTATGTTGGCATCTATTACCTGTGTGTTGGAGATGGGTGCTGTAATTATGTTGGCATCTATTACCTGTGTTGGAGATGGGTGCTGTAATTATGTTGGCATCTATTACCTGCGTGTTGGAGATGGGTGCTGTAATTATGTTGGCATCAATTACCTGCGTGTTGGAGATGGGCGCTGTAATTATGTTGGCATCTATTACCTGTGTGTTGGAGATGGGCACTGTAATTATGTTGGCATCTATTACCTGCGTGTTGGAGATGGGTGCTGTAATTATGTTGGCATCTATTACCTGTGTATTGGAGATGGGTGCTGTAATTATGTTGGCATCTATTTCCTGTGTGTTGGAGATGGGTGCTGTAATTATGTTGGCATCTATTACCTGTGTGTTGGAGATGGGCACTGTAATTATGTTGGCATCTATTACCTGCGTATTGGAGATGGGCGCTGTAATTATGTTGGCATCTATTACCTGTGTATTGGAGATGGGCACTGTAATTATGTTGGCATCTATTACCTGTGTGTTGGAGATGGATGCTGTAATTATGTTGGCATCTATTACCTGTGTGTTGGAGATGGGTGCTGTAATTATGTTGGCATCTATTACCTGTGTGTTGGAGATGGGTGCTGTAATTATGTTGGCATCTATTACCTGTATGTTGGAGATGGGTGCTGTAATTATGTTGGCATCTATTACCTGCGTGTTGGAGATGGGTGCTGTAATTATGTTGGCATCTATTACCTGTGTATTGGAGATGGGTGCTGTAATTATGTTGGCATCTATTACCTGCGTGTTGGAGATGGGTGCTGTAATTATGTTGGCATCTATTACCTGTGTGTTGGAGATGGGTGCTGTAATTATGTTGGCATCTATTACCTGTGTATTGGAGACGGGCGCTGTAATTATGTTGGCATCTATTACCTGTGTATTGGAGATGGGCACTGTAATTATGTTGGCATCTATTACCTGTGTATTGGAGATGGGCGCTGTAATTATGTTGGCATCTATTACCTGTGTATTGGAGATGGGTGCTGCCATACAATCTTAATACAGCTTGCATTTATCTCTTCCATAACGGACTGTGCAATAATGAGGAAGCACCCCTCTGGTACACAGCAGAGGAAGGAACTGTTTACAACAAAGTGTTCAGCTCTTCGCAAGTATGTGATGTTAACACATACTAGGGCTTTACTCCAGAAAAACTGAAGTGCAAACATGAGGTTCTAGTATTTGTTTTTATACTGCACTCCTTACTAAATGTTTACTGCTGGCATTGTAAAGTACAGTTGTGTACACTTACCATAAATGTAGATGTTCGAGTGTATTCACTGTTGCAGTCATTACATTTGGGTTATCTGCTTGCAGGTAGCCCTCAGTCGGCCTGATTAACAAAGTCTTGGGTCCTGTGTTGGTTGCTGTCCCTTCTTCCATGACGTCAGGTCGTCAGGTGTATAAAACATGCAGCCGACACCATTACATAAGTTTTTATTGCCCCAGATGTTAGGTGCCCCCCTAATGGGAAGCAATTAAATATAAAAGTACAAAGATATACCTCCAACAAAAAAGCAAATAAACCAAAAAGGCTTTTAAGCATAGTAAAGGAAAGTAGAGGTATAGCCAAAAGAAGTTAGGGGGCTGGAGGGAGGGTAACCAGGACTGCAACAGTGAATACACTCGAACATCTACATTTATGGTAAGTGTACACAAAGTACACCATAAATGCAGATGTTCGAGTGTCTTCACTGTTGCAGTCATGACTGTAGGGTTCTCCCCTGCCGGCAGGCAGTCCTCGGTCGGCCAGAATCCCAAAGTCTGGGTCCGGCGTCGGCTGTTCAACCACGCTCCCTGACGTCAGAGCACCAGGAGTACAAAGCTGACAGCCGATGATATCTTCTCCAGTTTTTCTTGCCCCAGATGTCAGGAGTCCCAAAATGAGAAAGGTCCCATATCCTTTGCAAACACACCTCAGAAGAATGCTGAAAAAAGGAACCACACAAAAGTAAAAATAAGGAGGGAGGGAAACCCAGACTGCAACAGTGAAGACACTCTAACATCTATATTTATGGTAGGTGTACACAACTGTACTATGTTCATCATGTTTCACTGTTGCAGTCATGACTGTAGGGTAGAATCCCAAAGCTGAAAGAAAGGGAGGTGGTCATAAAGAAGAAGGGGCGGCTAAAAGGCCCTGCAAGATTGCAGAGGCAAAGCCTGCCCTAGACTTAGAGTAGAGAGGTAGATTGTAGTGCTTTGAAAAAGTATGCACTGAACTCCAAGTTGCAGCTTCCAAAATGTCTTTGGTAGGAACTCCTCTGAGGAAGGCAGCTGAAGTGGCAGCAGCTCTGGTGGAATGAGTCCGTATACTCCCTGGGATTTGCTTTCCATGGTGTGAATAACAAAATCTGATTCCATGAGCAATCCATTTAGAAATGGTCCGTTTTGAAATGGCTTTACCTTGGGAACTTGAAGCATAAGAAACAAACAATTGCTCTGATTTTCTGATGTCCTTGGTTCTGTCCAGGTAAAAACGTAGTTGTCTGTGTACATTCAAGGAATGTAAGATCCTTTCCCCTTTATTTTGAGGAGTGGGGAAAAAAGTTGGCAAGTGGATAGTTTGATTTAAAGCCACTCCTGGCAGAGGTCAGAGCTAACAGGATGGCTGTTTTCCAAGATAAAAACTTGATGTCAGAAGAGGCAGCAGGATCAAAAGGAGGTAAGGTGAGCTTTTCCAAAACATAGTTAAGATCCCAAGCAGGAATAGGAGGAGATCTAGGAGGTCTCAAGTTCTTAGCTCCTCTGAGAAACTGTCTCATGATCTGGTGGGAAAAGATTGGAGGGTCTGCATTATAATGAGCGGAAATAGCAGAGGCATGTATCTTACTGGGAGAGAAAGAGAGATCCTTATGTAAGAGATCTGTCAGGTAAAGTAAAATCAAAGGAATGTTAGGAAGAAGAGGATCAGAATCCTGAGCCTGCATCCAGGAACAAAATCTTTTCCATTTTCCTGCTTAAGATTTTCTAGTGCTAGGACGTCTGGCTTCTAAAATGACATCCATAACCTGCTTGGGTAGGAAAGAAGAAATCAAAGGCCCTGGATTAACCAGGCCGCCAGGCTGAGAGTTCTGACATGAGAGTGTAGAACCTGACCCTGATGTTGGGACAGAAGGTTTGGAGACTGAAGTAAAACCCAAGGGGGCTCCAGACATAGGTTTTTTAGAGTTGGGTACCAAAACTGTCAAGGCCAATTTGGGGCCAGCAAGATTATCATCTTGGGCTTGTCCTGTTTTATCTTTAATAATACCCGTGGAAGAAGAGGAAGAGGCGGAAAGGCATATCCCGAGAGGCTCCTCCAACTGAAAGATAGGGTATCCACTTTCAAAGCTTCTTTGTGGAAAGTCCTGGTGCAAAAATGTTGTAGTTGATGATTGAGATGGGATGCAAAGAGGTCTATGCGAGGACATCCCCAGACTGCTGTTATCATCCTGAATATTTTGGTGTCCAGCATCCACTCGTGTGGATCCGAAAGGTTTCTGCTCAGACTGTCTGCCAGGAAGTTTTGCTTCCCTGGTAGAAACTGAGCTTGAAGGTCCAGATTGCAAGCTAGAACTGTGTTCCATAGATCCATGGCTAGTCTGCAAAGGGGGTAGGAATGAGATACCCCTTGCTTGTTTATGTACCACATAACTGTGGTGTTGTCTGTCCGTATTAGTAGTTGTCCTGGTTGTAGAAGATTCCTGAAGGCCATTAGAACTTCCTGAACGGCTAACATTTCCTTTAAATTGATATGCAGGTGCTTCTGATCCTTTGTCCAAAGGCCCTGCAGACAGTTGCCCTGAAAATGGGCTCCCCAAGCATAATCCGAGGCGTCCGTGGTTAGAATCTGAGTGGCAGGAGGCAGACAGAAGGGTTTCCCCTTGTTTAGAGTGCATGCCCTGGACCACCAAAGAAATTCCTTTTGAAGGCAAGGCAGGACGGAGATCAGTATGTCTAAACTGTGGCAATGCTGAGACCATACACTTTTTAGGTACCACTGTATTTTCCTCATGTGTAGTCTTGCATATGGTATGAGAAGGATGCAGGAGGCCATGTAACCCAAAGCCTGCAGGAATCTCCTTGCAGATAGCCGAGTTAAAGTTGCCAAGGTTTTGAAAGTTGAAGCCAGCTGTAATTGTTTTTCGGATGTCAGAAATGCCCTCTGGGTTGTGGTGTTTAGAAGAGCACCCAGAAAAGTTATCTGCTGTGAGGTTGTCAAATTTGACTTTTTTATGTTTACAGAGAATCCCAGGAACTTGAGGAGGTTCTGTACAAACTCTAGATGCTGGAGTAAGACATCCTTGCTGTCTGCCTGAATTAGACAATCTTCCAGATAAGGGTAAATTTGAATTCCCTTGAGTCTGCAGTAAGCTACTACTGGAGCCAGGCATTTGGTGAAGACCCTGGGCGCAGTAGACAATCCAAAGGGCAGCGCAGAGAATTGAAAGTGCCTCGATCCGGCCTTGAAACGGAGGTATTTTCTGCGTTCCTGCCTGATGGGAATGTGTAAATATGCCTCCTTTAAATCCAAAGTTACCATCCACGCATCTTTGGATAGCATTGGAAGTAGCTGCTGTAGAGTAAGCATCTTGAATTTTGGAATCTCTACAAAGGTGTTCAAGACTGACAGATCCAGAATGGGTCTCCATGAGTTTTGCTTCCTGGGGACTAGAACGAGCCTTGAGTAAAAACCTTGTCCCATCTCTGAAAGTGGAACCAGTTCTATGGCTTTCATAGCCAAAAGAGCTTCCACCAGGTTTAAGGCCTCTGTCCATTGATGTTTTGGAAGGTCTGGCCATTCGCTTAGCCTTGGCAAGGTATGAAAATGGAATTTGTAACCCCTTAAAACCACATCCAGAACCCACTTGTCTTGGGTTATATGAGTCCAATTTTGATAAAAAAGAGAGAGTTTTCCTCCGAGAGGGGCTTCCAGGCAAGAAGTTCCTGCAGCCCAACAGAGGAAGTCATTGAGTTTGTTTCCTATGAGTTTGTGACCTGTCCTCTCCTCCCCTAGGGGTGGAAGCAGTCCACTGTCTTGTCTTGGTCTATAAGAAGCTTGTGTTTGAGGCCTTCTTCTGGAGTGTCTATATCTACCCCTCTGAGGCCTGTCTGAAGTGGGAAAGGACCAATTTTTAGAAGGCCAATTCCTGCTAAATCTTGGTGGCTGTACTTGTAAGAAATCTTTAACTGTTTGCATGGATTTCGCCTTATCCTCCATCTTTTTAATCACTTCTTCAGCTTTTGATCCAAATAAAACATTATGCTGAACAGGAGCATCCAATAATTTAGCTTTTACTTGTTCTGGCAAATTTTGTTCCTTTAGCAATGCATGCCTTCTAATGACTGTGCCGGTGGCAGCAGCCCTACAAGAAGCCTCCAAGGCATCAAATCCACAGTGTAAACCATGCTTCCCAACTTGTTCAGTGGCATGCAATAAGTCATGTAATTCTTTATCATCTGCACAGGCAGAAATGGAAGTAAGCTTTTGTTTTAAAACAGACAAGAGAAATTGCTGGTATTTCAGCATATGAAACTGACAGTTTAAAGCCCTAATAGATAAAGTAGCAGAAGTGTACACTTTTTTGCCCCATCTTTCTAAAGATCTGGAATCCTTCTCAGTGGGAATGGGGTTTTTGGCAGAAGTGGCCTTAACTCCCTTAGGACCCTGAGAAATGGTTTCAGGGTCAGAATACTCCTGTCCTTCCCAGTGGAAATGTTCCCTCATTTCATGCAAAGTTTCCCCAAAAGAGAAATCCTCAGGGGGAGAAGCTGAAGGAATGGATTCCTCAGCATCAGAATCCTCATAAGGAGGGAAAGAATATTCCTGGTCAGAAGAAGAAACAGAAGCCTGATCAGAGGAGTCATAATAAACTTCCTGCCTTGGCCTTTTATCTGGAGGGGGATGTGAACCCCTAATCATAGTAAGTAAATCCTCCGCCATCTTAAGTAACTGTTTCTGTGACTTGGGAGCCGGTTCAGAAGAGGCCTGTGTTGCAGTCTTTGATTTGGAAGGAGTCTTTGCCTTTGTCTTTGCCTTTATTAGAAGCTTAGTAGGCCTGAAAACCCCTTCGGAAGCTGGTACCTGCACAGCGGCTCCGGACCCATCCGAAGGAGCATTGTCCGAAGATCCTGCAATAGAAATATTCAAAGGCCTAGTTGGCTCCTCGTGGGAGTCCGTTTCGGCCATCGGTTCCGAAATGGCCGACGACAGGGGCTGCAAAAGCGCCTCACTGACGACATCCGAACCTGAAGCTGGCTCCACTTGTGTGATATCGTCAGATTTTGACCTCGGAGGCCTGTCTTTGTCCTTGCGTTGTTTGTGAACTCCGGTAGCCGGAACCGTATCCGACATTTTGTAGTTAAAACGCCTACCGAAGTAAAGAAATGCAAAATCGTACCTTCGTTTAATTGTACGTTGATTGAATCTAGCACAAAACCGACAACTAGCTACGTCATGGTCAGGGCCTAAGCAAGGAATACAGTAAGAATGAAAATCCTTATGAGGTATTTGCTTCCCACATGAAATACAATTATTAACTTCGGACTGGAGCAAGAAAAAGTTTCCTCAACGGGGTACTTAGCTTTGAGTGGAGAAGAAAGTCTTCGGACTGAAGTTTTTCAGAAAAAATTGTCAGGAGTCAGCCGACCGGCACTTGCGAACTGCTATCACCGCACGGCAAGAAAGACTGGAGAAAGTACAGTTTTTTACCTACCATAAATGTAGATGTTCGAGTGCTAATACAGCTGCAGTCATAACAGATGGGTTCTCCTGCCGTCAAGCGGGTCCTCGGTCGGCCGAATTCCAAAGTCTAGGTCCGGCGTCGGTTGTCGTCGCTTCTTCCCTGACGTCAGTGTGACCGGGGTACAAAAGGACCAGCCGACGCCATTTTCTTCAGTTTTTCTTGCCCCAGATGTTAGGTGCCCCCAGAAGGAAGGCAATACATAAATTTGTGTAATAAAGCAATGCAAGCAAATACAACAAGAATGAATACCCCAATCAGGTTGCATGAGGGGGTGTTAGCCAATAGGCCTGTCCCAAAAGGGGAAGGAGGGAGGGAAACCTGGACTGCTGCTGTATTAGCACTCGAACATCTACATTTATGGTAGGTACAAAACTGTACTATGTTCATCGTGCATACAGCTGCAGTCATAACAGATGGGTAGAATCCCAAAGCTAAGAAAGGGGTGGTAGGCACCAGCTGGAACTAGGAGGAGCCAGAATGCCCTGCAAGACTGCAGTGGCAAAGCCCGCTCTAGATTTGGAGTATAATGGAAGGTGGTAGTGCTTGGAAAAGGTATGCACAGAACTCCAAGTGGCTGCTTCCAAAATATCTTTGGTAGGAACTCCTCCGAGAAAAGCTGCAGAGGTAGCCGTGGCCCTTGTGGAGTGAGATCTGATGCCTGAAGGTACAGTTTTGCCATGAAAAGAATAGCAAAAACATATGCAGTGGGCTATCCATTTTGAGATTGTCTGTTTGGAAATTGGCTTTCCTTGAGCTCCTACAGCATAGGACACAAAGAGCTGTTCTGATTTTCTGAAAGGCTTTGCTCTGTCCAAATAATAACGCAGTTGTCTGTGGATGTCCAAGGAATGTAGTAATCTCTCCCCTTTGTTTTGAGGATTAGGATAAAAGGTAGGTAAGTGTATAGCCTGATTCAAAGCTACCCTGGATACCACTTTTGGCATAAAGGACGGGTTGGTTCGTAAGGAAACTCTGTCCTGATGGAAGATGATAAAAGGCTGCACAGCCATGAGAGCTTGTAGTTCTGATACCCTACGAGCCGAGGTAATAGCCAGAAGGAAAGCTGTTTTCCAGGACAAATATTGCAAATCTGATGAGGAAGCTGGCTCAAAAGGAGGCAAGGTCAGCTTTTCTAGAATGAAATTGAGATCCCAAGCAGGTATTGGTTGTTTCCTTGGGGGTTTTAGATTCTTAGCCCATCTGAGGAACTGTCTTAAGAAGGGGTGAGAGAATAAGGGTGGATCAGTGTTGTATTCTGCAGAAATGGCTGAGGCATGGATTTTGATGGAGGAGAATGAAAGTCCACTGCTTAGCAGCTCAGCTAGGTACTGTAATATTTGAGGTAAATTCAGTTTTCCAGGATCCTGGCCCTTTTTCTCATTCCAGACACAAAACTGTTTCCATTTTGCGGAGTAAGCTTTTCTAGCAGACGGCCTTCTGGCCTCCAAAATGACATCCTGCACCTCCTTGGAGAGTAGGGTCTGTTGTGATGCTAAGGAATCTTCCATGCGGCTAGACTGAGTGTTTTTAGCTGACTGTGAAGAGTTTTGAAGCTGCGCGGAGTCAGAAGAAGAGGCATTACAGGCAGGGTCCATGGTGGGGAATGCGTCAGGCGCCTCAGGAGTGGGTACCAGTGTTGTCTTGGCCAGTCTGGAGCAATGAGAATCATCTTTGGTCTGTCTGCTCTGGTTTTTAATAGAACTTTGGGCAGCAGAGGAAGAGGTGGGAAGGCATAAACTGTCACTGATGTCCAACTGAAAGAGAGAGCGTCCACTCTCCAGGCCTTTGGATGAAAAATCCTTGAGCAGAATTTTGTCAATTGATGATATTTTGTGGGAGGCAAAGAGATCTATGGTCTGGCCTTCCCCATGCTTGAATTATCTCTGTAAAAACTTGAGGATGCAACTTCCATTCGTGTGGGTCTGTCATATTTCTGCTTAGGTTGTCTGCCAGCGTGTTTTCCTTGCCTGGCAAGTACTGTGCTTGTAGTTCGATTTGTAAGTCCAGGGCCATGTTCCAAAGTGACATGGCCAGCCTGCATAGGGGGTATGAATGTGTTCCTCCCTGTTTGTTTATGTACCACATAACTGTGGTGCTGTCCGTTCTTATCAATAGTTGACCTGGTTACAGAAGGTCCTTGAAAGCTATAATAGCATTTATTACTGCTAGCATTTCCTTTTGATTGATGTGAAGGTGCTTTTCTTTTTGGGACCATTTGCCCTGAATGCACCGATCTGTCATGTGCACCCCCCAGGCGTAGTCCGAGGCGTCTGTTGTGATGACTTGATTTGCTTGAGGCTTGCTGAATGGGAGACCTGTGTTTGTTTGGCATGCTTGAGCCCACCACAGAAATTCCTTTTGTAGACATGGAATTAGTGGTATTATTGTTTCCAAACTGTGGCTGTGTTGAGACCATAGGTTTTTCAGGTACCATTGAAGTTTCCTCATATGCAGCTTTGCACATGGGATTAGTAAGATGCAAGATGCCATGAATCCCAGAGCCTGCAGGATTTTCCTTGCAGTCAGCCTGGTGCAATTTGCTAGTGTTCTGAAGTATTGAGTTAGTTGCCCCTGCTTCTCTGGCGTGAGGTAGGCCATCTGGGTGTTTGTGCCCAAGTTGGCACCCAGGAAAATTATTTTCTGAGAGGGTATTAGCCTTGATTTCTTTTTGTTGACTGTGTATCCCAGAGAATTCAACAACATTATTACATAAGCCAGATGTTTCAGAAGAATGTGCTTGCTGTCCGCTTGGATCAGGCAGTCCAAATAGGGGTATATTTGTATCCCTTGAAGTCTGCAGTAGGCAATTACTGATGCCAGGCATTTTGTGAATACTCTGGGCGCAGTAGATAAGCCAAAGGGCAATGCAGAGAATTGATAATGGGTTGAACCTGCAATAAATCTGAGGTATCTTCTGCAATTTTGTCTGATTGGGACATGCAGGTATGCCTCCTTGAGGTCCAATGTTACCAGCCAAGACTCCTTGCCCAGCATGGGAAGAAGCTGCTGTAGAGTGAGCATCTTGAATTTTGGTACAAGTAGAAATGTGTTTAGGATGGATAGGTCCAAAATAGGTCTCCAATCTTTTCCCTTCCTTGGTACCAGGAATAGTCTGGAATAAAAACCTTGACCTTGTTCGTGCATAGGTACCTCTTGAATAGCTTTCATGTCTATGAGATCTGAAATTTGTCTTTGTGCCTCTGCCCTTTGATTGTGTGGCAGGTTTGGCATGCCTCTCATTTTTGGAAGGGTGTGAAAATGGAATCTGTAGCCTCTGTTTATAATTCCCAGGATCAATTTGTCTTTTGTGACAATATGCCAATTTTTTGAAAATAATGCCAGTTTTTCGCCTAAGGGTGCTGCCATTTGAGTCTTGCTTGGCATGCAAAGGGGAAAGTCATTGGGCTTGCTTTCTGAATGGTTGCGAGTTATCCTCACCACCTCTTTGTGTAGGAGCTTGCCATTGTCTGCCTCTAAACGATCCTTGAGATTGCCCTCTGCCCCTCGGGCGCCTGTATCTACCTCTTTGGGGTCTGCCCGTGGCTGGGAAGGACCAATTTTTGGAAGGCCAATTTCTACTGAAACGTGGGGATTGTACCTGTAGAAAATCTTTCACTGTTTGGATTGATTTAGCCTTTTCCTCCATTTTCCTTAATACCTCCTCAGCATTAGCACCAAATAATACATCCTTTTGTAGAGGGGCATCTAGTAATTTAGCTTTGACATGATCTGGTAAGGTTTGTTCCTTGAGCCAGGCATGTCTACGTATGACTGATCCTGTAACTGCAGGTCTACATGAGGCCGCTAGAGCATCAAAACCACATTGTAAGGTATGTTTACCCACTTGTTCTGCACTATGCATCAAATCCTGCAACTCCTTCAAGTCTGGTTGTTCAGGTTGTGACATTTTACTTCTCAATTGTGATAACAAAAACTGTTGGTACTTTAGCAAATGGAACTGACAGTTTAATGCCCTCATGGTTAAGGTGGCCGAGGTATATACCTTTTTCCCCCCACCTTTCTAAGGATCTGGAATCTCTCTCGGAAGGTAATGGATTTTTAGCAGTGGAGGCCTTAATTCCCTTGGGGCCCTGTGAGATAGTTTCTGGGTCAGCCACATGGCTTTTGTATAGAAATTGGTGTGAGTCAGGAACCCTGTAGTACCTGTCAGGCTTGACTGGGGCTGGAGGTAGAGAGTCCGGGTTAAGGCAGGCCTCCGAGTACACATCATCTAGTATGTCCAAGACAGGAGGTATAGCCAGAGGCCTGTGCTGAGATAGCAAGAGAAATTCCCCAAGCCTTTTCTTGGAATCTGAATAATCTTGGCCTTCCCAGTGGAAGTGTTCCCTTAAGGTATGCAAAGTTTTCCCAAATGAGTAATCCTCTGGGGGGGATACAGAGGGAATGAACTCCTCTGCATCAGAGTCTTCAAAAGGGGAGTAAGAATGTTCCTGTTCATCAGAGTGCTCTGATATAATGCAGCCTTGATCAGAGGAGGGGGATTCTTCCTCCACTCTGGGCCTTTTGTCCGGGGGGGGGGGGTTGAGACCCCCTGATAAGAGTAATTAAATCCTCAGCCATTTTAAGCATCTGTTTTTTAGGCATGGGGCCTGGAGGTGGGCCCTGTGTAGCTTGTTTCTTAGAATGCATGGCTGCTTTAGACTTCGTGAAAGCCTTGATGGAAAAAGAAGAGGAAGGTCTGAAGACACCTTGAGAGGAGGTAGACCTGTCCACATTTTGAGATTCACCGCCAAGACCTCAGTGCGACAGGGGTATAAAAGAACCAGCCGACCCCGGTATCTCTAGTCGGGGTGTGGGCCGAGGAGCCTGCGACCTCGGGCACAGGAGACACCGCCAAAGAAGTGTCGTCGGTAGTCAGGGGCTGCGTAGGCGCATTGCTGAGAACCGGACCACGTGTAGTCGGCTTTGGTGTGGAGTCGGTAGAGGCCGCGGACCTCGTGTGTCCGTCCTTATCTTTGCGCTTTTTAGACAAAACTGTTGTCTGAGTATCCGACGACATAATATAGTTAAATTTTTTGCCAAAATAATGCTGGGCGAACTCCGCCCGACGCTTAATGGTGCGTTTGTTGAATGTAGCACAAAAGCGACAGACCGAGACGTCGTGGTCTGGGCCTAAACAAGAAATACAGAGGGAATGGAAATCCTTATGCAGTATTTGCTTCCCACATGAAATACAATTATTAACTTTGTCTGACATCGGTCTGAGGCAAGAAAAGTTTCCCCAACGGGGTACATAGCTTTTCAAGAAGAGTTCGGTTGCAAAATTTTCGTAATTTCAGGAGCTGGCCGACCGGCACTTGCGAACTGCTTCTGCTTCGGGCACCGTGCGGCAAGAAAGACTGAAGAAAATGGCGTCGGCTGGTTCTTTTATACCCCTGTCGCACTGAGGTCAGGGAAGAAGCGACGACAACCGACGCCGGACCTAGACTTTGGAATTCGACCGACCGAGGACCCGCCTGACGGCAGGAGAACCCATCTGTTATGACTGCAGCTGTATGCACGATGAACATCATGGCATCGGCTGTCAGCTTTGTACTCCTGGCGCTCTGACGTCAGGGAGCATGGTTGAACAGCAGACGCCGGACCCAGACTTTGGGATTCTGGCCGACCGAGGACTGCCTGCTGGCAGGGGAGAACCCTACAGTCATGACTGCAACAGTGAAACACGATGAACATCACATCATCCACAATATCTAACACAGTCAGAGAACACATCATCCACGATATTTAACACAGTCAGAGAACACATCATACACGATATCTAACACAGAGAACACATCATCCACGATATCTAACACAGTCAGAGAACACATCATCCATGATATCTAACACAGTCAGAGAACACATCATCCACAATATCTAACACAGGCGGAATAGCAAGGGGCCTGTGCTGAGGCAATAAAAGGAAGTTCCTGAGCCTTTTCTTGGATTCTGAATAATCCTGAATTTCCCAATGGAAATGCTCCCTCATGGTATGTAAAGTTTCCCCAAAAGAGTAATCCTCAGGAGGAGAGGCTGAAGGGATAGATTCTTCAGCATCAGAGTCCTCCATAGGGGGCTACAGAGTATCCCTGGTCTGAAGAGGAATCAGAGGAAATGGAAACCTGATCAGAGGAATCACAGTCTGTATCCTGCCTAGGCCTTTTCTCAGGAGGGGGATGGGAACCCCTGATTAGAGTAATGAGGTCTTCGGCCATTTTAAGTATCTATTTCTTAGGCATGGAGGACTGTCCAGGAGAATGCTGTACTTGCTTCTTTGTCTTTAATGGTACTTTTGTCTTGGCTGTTGCTTTAATGGTAAGTTGTGAAGGTCTGAAAAAACCCTCAGAATCCGATGCCTGCTCAGCGGCTCTGGACCCATCTGAGGGATTAGTTTCCGTAGATCCAATACCTTGAGTTTCCAGAGGCCTAGTTGTCTCCACGTGAGAGTCGGAGGCGGCCTGTGGCTCTGAGTTAGCGGGTGTCAGGGGCTGCGAAAGCACCTCACTGAGAACCGGCGAATGGCCTGGAAGAGGCCTTGTCGTCGGTTTTGGACATCGGATGCTTGTCTTTATCCTTGTCTTTGCGTTTTTTATGAATTGCGGTCGTCGGTTGTTCCAATGGCATTGTATAATTGAACCTTCGGCCAAAGTAGTGCAAAGCAAAATGAAAATGTCGTTTTACAGTGCGTTTGTTAAATCTAGCACAAAACCGACAACTAGTGACGTCGTGATCAGGGCCTAGGCATGGAATACAGTAAGAGTGGAAGTCCTTCTGACTTATTTGCTTCCCACAAGAAATACAATTATTAACTTTTTCTGACATCGGACTGAGGCAAGAAAAAAGTTTCCCCAACGGGGTACTTAGCTTTATTGAAGACTTCGGATCTGAAATTCGACTTCGAAAATCTCAGGAGTCGGCCAACCGGCACTGCTTTTGCTTCAGGCACTGTGCGGCAAGAAAGACTGAAGAAAATGGCGTCGGATGCATCTTATATACCCCTGGTGCACTGACGACAGGGAAGAAGTGACAGCAACCGACGCCGGACCAAGACTTTGGAACTCTGGCCGACTGTGGGACCGCCTGATGGCAGGATAACCCAAGTGTAATGACTACAGCAGTGTAATACGATGAACATCTGCCTTTCAGTTTGTAGCCTGCTACAGATAACCCTCCCAAACACAAGAACCTCACTCGGCTTTCCTGAGAACACTGGAGAATATGAAGGTCTCTCCAAACACTATTATACTGGGTGACTTCAACTACCCAAACATCGATTGGGAAAACTACTCAAGCCCAAACACCCTCGCCCAATGGTTCCTAGAATTTATAAACTCAAATGCTATGGCACAACTGGTCACCACTCCCACAAGAGGGGAAAACATATTGGATCTGGTCATCACCAACATGGGGTCTCTATGTTCCACACCAGAGGTATACTCCTTATTGGTAAGATCAGACCATAAACAAATCTCACTAGACATCCATATTCCGTCCCCACCCCTAGCCAAGGAAACCACGGTGAAGAACTTCTCAAAAGCAAACTTCACACTCCTCAAAACTGAGGTGGAATTCTTCAAAGCCCCCGGGCCAGTGGAAAATACGGCCCAAAATGCAGAATCCTTTACAAAAGCATTCTATGGACACCTACAGGAATGCATGGAGCATGCTGCCCCAAATAAAACCAAGACTCACTCCTCCAAAGGCAGGAGACCTGTCTGGTGGACCCCGACCATAAATAAGCTATACAACAGAAGTAGAAAGCTACTACATGACAGAGCAAAATCCCAAAAAGGGAAGGCGTCACTGATCAGTACTAGCAAGAAACTACAATCTCTCATGAAATCATATAAGGCCAGCTTTGAAAGAAGATTTGCACAAGACACTAAAGATAATCACAAGGCCTTCTTTAGTTATGTCAGAAACCTGGGAGGCAACTCCCAGATATGCTCTGAGTTAGTGCAAAATGACAAAAATACACTGAACCCACAGGCATTGCCAACATCCTGGCAGAAAGATTCAGTGCAAACTTCTCCCTCCCTTCCCCCCAAAAGAGCACATGTCTATTCCAACACAGTGTAGCCTTCCTGAGGTCACAGATGCACAGGTGAGAGCTGCCCTCTCCAAAGCAAAAAACACAGCATCAATGGGACCAGACGGTGTCCCGGGCTGCATCTTACACGAGCTCCAAGAAGAACTAAACCCTCATATAAAGTCACTGTTCAGTCTCAGCCTTACTGCAGGATATGTACCCAAGGAATGGCATACAGCAACAGTGGTCCCACTCCACAAAGGTGGTGCCACAACAGACCCCGGAAACTATCGCCCTATAAGCCTTACTAGCCTGGTCTGCGAAGCTATGGAGCGTATCATCATGGATATCATAAACAAAGACATTGGGAACCTCCAGACACTGGATCTTACCCAATTTGGCTTCGTTAAGGGCAGATCTTGCCTCTTGAACCTGGTCGACTTCTTTGAAACAGTTACCAAAGCCATAGATGAAGGGAAGATAGTCCACACAGCCTACCTGGACCTCGCAAAAACCTTCGACACTATACCCCACTCGGGCATCATAAACAAGCTCACCAGCTTAAATATCAACCCCTATGTCACAAGATGGGTTGCAAACTGGCTCAGGGATAGAACCCACATGGCCAGAATTGCAGGTGCCATGTCAGACTCTAAACCAGTTACAAGTGGTGTCCCACAAGGCTCAGTCCTGGGACCTCTCTTGTTCGGTATATATTTCTCCGAGGTACAGGCTAACATGGGTGGACTATGGCTGACCAAGTTCGCAGATGACTGCAAACTGGGTGCTGTAATCGACTCTCCGGCTGACACAAGCATCCTCCAAAAGGGTCTCACAGAGACGGATAGCTGGTGCCAGAGCCATGGCCTAAATCTAAATGCCAAAATTGCATAGTCATCCCCTTTGGGAAAAACAAAGTGCCCACAAATTACCACATAGGTGGTAATCCATTAAGTACGGAAGAAGTAATTAAGGACTTGGGGACCCAAGTAGATAGCAATCTCTCCTTTGACAATCACGTTGTCAAAGTGGTTAGAAAGACCTTCTATATAGCCCACTTTATCATGAAAGGGTTCACATCTAGATCAAGAGAGGTCATTGTGCCCCTCTACTCATCACTTATCAGGCCCATAATTGAGTACAATGCCCCATTTGGGATGTACCTTACCCGACACTTTCAGCAACTGGAAAGACCCCAAAAGTATCTCACCAAGAGGATCAAGGGGCACAAACAGATGCCCTATGCAGTTCAGCTAAAGAAACTCCAGCTTACTCAGTTGCGTACCACCTACTCAGAGGCGATCTGTGTCTGACGTATAAAGCCATGTCCAACCCAGAATTAATGGACATGCTTCACCTCAGGAAATCCAAATCCCTTAGAGCTACATGCTCCAGGGACTTGAACCTCAGCATAGAAATAAATAAGACATGCTGGAGGGACAGATTCATATCCCAGAGGCCCCCCTCACTCTGGAACAAAATCCCAATCCATGTTAGGCAGAGCCCCTCACTGACCCTCTTCAAGAGAAATCTTGACGAGTGGATGGGAGATCGTAAGTTTACCCCTGGGATCTCTTCTGTGTCCCTGCTTGACAGAGGTACAGTAAACTAACCTTAAAAGGGCTACCTTCTGTGACCTACTATACAGAGGCACAGTCAACTAATCTAAAAGGGTGGAAAAAGCCAAACACACTCTGGCTAGGCTTATAAGTGCCCTAGGGCAGATAGCCTAGTATCAACCTATGAACCTATGAACATACTGCATGTGACCAGGTGGTCCTCACTATCGCCAGAAGTGTTTATACCATGTGTAATGATATTTCAGGTGCGTGTATGGGGTGTGGGGTTATGTATCAGTGCGTCCTGTGATACAAGTCTGAACAAAGAAGCATGTTATCTGCCTTGTAACCACTATGTGGCAGTACCTGCAGCTACCCTCATTGCGACTGTATGGCGGTACAGACTGCAGTTCCCCTTGTAGCCATTGTGTGGTGGTACTGACTGCAGCTCCCCCTGTAGCCACAGTGTGGCGGTACTGACTGCAGCTCCCCCTGCAGCCACTGTGTGGCACTACATGCTGCGACTCCCCCTGTAGCCACTGTGTGGCGGTACACACTGCGGCTCTCCCGGAAGCCACTGTGTGGTGGTACTGACTGCGGCTCCCCCTGCAGCCACTGTGTGGCGGTACTGACTATGGCTCCCCCTGCAGCCACTATGTGGAGGTACTGACTGTGGCTCCCCCTGCAGCCACTGTGTGGTGGTACAGGCTACATCTCTCCTTGTAGCCATTATGTTGTGGTACAGGCTGTGGCTTCCCCCTATAGCCACTGTGTGGTAATACAGGCTGCATCTCCCTTTGTAGCAACTATGTTGTGGTACAAGCTGTGGCTCCCCCCTGTAGCCACTGTGTGGTGGTACAGGCTGCGGCTCCCCTGAAAACTTAAACTGCTTTAGCAGGTAACTATACGCAGAAGCCTTGGCTATGAAATGGTAGTCTCCAAAGGGTACTTTTCAGAAATGAAACATTAAAGCTGTGCACTTTGTTCACATACAATGACAATGTGTAATGCTTAGGAGTAGCTATATTTCTTCTGTAATCTATTTTTGTCTTCACACTTTATGAGTGACAGTGTTTGTAGGTCTGTCTGCGACATATTTACTGCTTGTCATTAAATACAGCACACTACATACCATGAGAACTATGACTCATGTTATGCTAACATTATGTCTCTGCTGCTTGTCATTAAATACAGCACACTACATACCATGAGAAGAAGTATGACTCATACTAACATTATGTCTCTTGTTTCCCCACTGACAATATCAGACCTACTTACAGTGCACCAGCTGACCTACATGAACGAATGCAGTGCATCAAACACACACTATGTGCACACAACTGAGCTCCCTGCATACAAACATGACATTTTGTTTTCTTGGTTCCAGTACTGCCCTGCATACAAACATGACATTTTGTTTTCTTGGTTCCAGTACTGCCCTGCATACAAACATGACATTTTGTTTTCTTGGTTCCAGTACTGCCCTGCATACAAACATGACATTTTGTTTTCTTGGTTCCAGTACTGCCCTGCATACAAACATGACATTTTGTTTTCTTGGTTCCAGTACTGCCCTGCATACAAACATGACATTTTGTTTTCTTGGTTCCAGTACTGCCCTGCATACAAACATGACATTTTGTTTTCTTGGTTCCAGTACTGCCCTGCATACAAACATGACATTTTGTTTTCTTGGTTCCAGTACTGCCCTGCATACAAACATGACATTTTGTTTTCTTGGTTCCAGTACTGCTCTGCATACAAACATGACATTTTGTTTTCTTGGTTCCAGTACTGCCCTGCATACAAACATGACATTTTGTTTTCTTGGTTCCAGTACTGCCCTGCATACAAACATGACATTTTGTTTTCTTGGTTCCAGTACTGCCCTGCATACAAACATGACATTTTGTTTTCTTGGTTCCAGTACTGCCCTGCATACAAACATGACATTTTGTTTTCTTGGTTCCAGTACTGCCCTGCATACAAACATGACATTTTGTTTTCTTGGTTCCAGTACTGGACCTACTTTTGCTGCATCAGGGCATTTTTCAGAGGAAAGAAAAAAGCTGACAGCTTGATAAGTGCTTTAAATACTGAATTTATTTTATCTGTAACAAACTCCTGCACAATGACTAACTGGTTTAATGCAAAGATGACTTTACAGAGAGAGAGAGAGCAACTCTGAAAAGCATACAAGTGCATCTGCAAGGTTGAAGGCATTTTTAGAAGTGTATTCTAGCAGGATGAAAACATTATTGTACCCATAGGTTCATAGGAGATTACTAGGCTAATGGCCCTAGGGCTTTTACTAGCCTAGCCATGTAGTACCCAAGTTCTTTAGTTGACCACAGCGGAGCAAATCTATGATCAGCACCGAATGCCCCTATTCATGACAGACATGGGTGCCACCCCTGGGTTGAATTTATGGTCTCTCATCCAACTGTCAAGGTTGCATTTACTGTGACTGAGGAGCTCTGCTTCACATGAAGTGGGAATTTATTCCAGAGGAGCAGCAATGTCTAGGAGACGTAGCTCTTTCCAACTTGTTCTGTTTATGTCACAGGCTCGGTTGAGATACCTACAGCAAGTGACTCTTGTTCCATTTGATTTGTGGACTTGCAGTAATTCCATTAGGGCAGGATCACAGACCACTCCATTTGACAGCTGGATAAAAATTGCAAGAACACAAACTATATTTCTTGAAATGATTAGCTAGGATAATAATATTGACTGGAAAACAGAATGTGTCATTAAGACAATGACTGGCAGAAAGTGGAAACCTCAAAGCCTCACTGCAGTAAACTATTGAACTGCACCCGCTGTTTGCAGAGAATCTGTGGCAGGCACCCACAAAATTTATGCAAGCACCCACAAATGCTCTTTATATTTCTGCACAGATTCAGAATGGGCTAATTTTACTCTTTCCCTTGCAGATTAAGCAACATATTCTGAACAGGGCTAAGTAAACACAGTACTTCAGCTTAATTGCAGGGGCAGATTATGCTGTCTCTAAGAAGTTTGTGCCAAGGTTGTGGGAAGAAAAAAACTTGAGAAGACAGAGTCTGGAGAGGTTTCAGACACCACTAGAAAACCTTTGCCAAGTCATTACCTGTAGCAAGTGAAAGTTTATGATGTGGACCAGGACAGTAAAATGAGTGGCCATTTTAGTGAAGTTCAGGTAAGAATTTCAGCCATCTTCCAAGGAGCACTGTTCCTGGCATGCCAAGCAAACAACATGAACACAGTTATTGTGCCTTCCTGTGCAATATGTGAAACAGCAAACAGTCGTGACACATGTGAAAGAGTAAAGTACAGTTGTGTACACTTACCATAAATGTAGATGTTTGAGTGTATTCACTGTTGCAGTCATTACATCTGGGTAATCTGCTGGCAGGTTGCCCTCAGTCGGCCTGAATAACAAAGTCTTGAGTCCTGCGTCGGTTGCTGTCTCCTCTTCCATGACGTCAGGTCATCAGGGGTATAAAACATGCAGCCAACGCCATTTTAATCAGATTTTCTTGCCCCAGATGTCAACTGCCCCCCAAATGGGGAGCAAAAATATATATGTATAAACTGTAAATATATAAATGCACTTTAGAAACATAATATTTACCTTCAACTAAAAGCAAATACACCACAAAGGCTTTTGAGTATAGTGAAGGAAAGAAAAGGTATAGAAAAAGGGGGCTGGCGGGTGGGTAACCCGGACTGCAACAGTGAATACACTCAAACATCTACATTTATGGTAAGTTTATACAAAGTACAGTTGTGTACACTTACCATAAATGTAGATGTTCGGGTGTATTCACTGCTGCAGTCATTACATTTGGGTAATCTGCTGGCAGGTTGCCCTCAGTCGGCCTGAATTCCAAAGTCTTGGGTCCTGCGTCAGTTGCTGTCTCTTCTTCCATGACGTCAGGTCGTCAGGGATATAAAACAAGCAGCCAACTTTCTTTAGTTTTTCTTGCCTCAGATGTCAGGTGCCCCCAAAAAGGTAGCAAAAATATATATATAAAAACTATATATACATGCATCAATATGAACTTTACCTTCATCTACAAGCAAATACACCACATAGATTGTAGAAGATAGAGAAGGAAAGATAAACTCCAGAATGAAAGGGGGGTGGCAGGCGGGTAACCTGGACTGCAACAGTGAATACACTCGAACATCTACATTTATGGTAAGTGTACACAACTGTACTATGTTCTTCGTGTTTCACTGTTGCAGTCATTACATTTGGGTAGAATCCCAAAGTTATGGATGGGAGGCTGGAGCTAAACAGCATTAGGTGCGTCTATAAGGCCCTGCAGAACTGCAGTGGCAAAGCCTGCCCTGGACTTAGAGTAGAGAGGCAAATGATAATGCCTTGTAAAGGTGTGAACAGAACTCCAAGTATAGAGTAGAGAGGCAAATAATGCCTTGTAAAGGTGTGAACAGAACTCCAAGTAGCAGCCTCTAGAATGTCTTTGGTTGTTACTCCTCTGAGAAAAGATGCTGAAGTAGCTGCAGCTCTGGTGGAATGAGACCTAATGCCCTTGGGCACAGGTTTGCCATGGTGTAAGTAGCAGAAACAAATGCAGTGGCTTATCCACTTTGAAATAGTCTGCTTTGAAATAGCCTTTCCTTCTGATCCTGTAGCATATGGCACTAGTAACTGCTCAGTTTTTCTTAGAGCTTTAGTCCTGCTCAAGTAGTATCTTAGCTGTCTGTGTACGTCCAAGGAATGCAGAATTCTCTCCCCCTTGTTCTGCGGATTTGCATAAAAGGTTGGCAGATGAATAGTTTGGTTAAGAGCCACACTGGAAACCACCTTAGGCATAAAGATTTGTCCTCAGAGACACCCTGTCTGGGTAAAATATGATAAAAGGCTCCACAGCCATGAGGGCATGTAGCTCTGAGACTCTTCTTGCTGAAGTAATTGCTAGTAGCAGAGCTGTTTTCCATGATAAGAACTTTATATCAGCAATGGCAGCTGGTTCAAAGAGTGAGCTTTTCCAACACATAATTGAGGTCCCATGCAGGTATTGGTGATCTTCTAAGAGGCCTTAAATTTTTGGTTCCTCTAAGATACGGCTTTAGTAAAGGATGAGAAAAGATTGGTGGCTCTGTATTGTAATGAGCCGAAAAGGCAGAGGCATGGATTTTAATTGATGAGAAAGATAGGCCTTTGTCAAGCATCTCAGTCAAGTATTGTAATATCTGAGGAATAGCTGGTTCTGCTGTATCAGTTCCTTGTGCTTGATTCCAAGCACAGAATCTCTTCCATTTATCAGCATAAGATTTTCTAGTACTAGGCCTTCTGGCTTCTAAATGACATCCATCACAGCTTTACTGACAGGTGTTGTTTGTATAACTACATGATTAGCCATGCTGCCATGCTCAGTGTCTGGAGTTAATTATGCAGGATATGATTGCTTTGCTGGGTCAGTAGTTAAGGTCTTTGAGGTAAGGTCCAAGCTGGGTATTGAGACAAGTTCCTTAGGATTGGGTACCAGTATTGGCGGGGCCAGTCCGGGGCAATTAGTATCATCTTTGGTTTCTCTTGTCTGACTTTTAGTAGGACTCTGGGAAGAAGAGGCAGAGGAGGAAAGGCATATACTGATAGGTTTTTCCAACGGAAGGACAGGGCATCCACTTTCCATGCTTGCCTGTGATAAGTCCTGGTGCAGAATCTTTTCAACTGATAATTTTGAGGAGGCGCAAATAAATCTATGTCTGGGCTCCCCCATTTCTTTGTTATCATGCTGAAGACTTGTGGATCTAGTTTCCACTCATGAGAGTCTATACGGTTTCTGCTTAAATTGTCTGCCAGAGTATTTTGTTTTCCTGGCAGGAATTGAGCTTGAAGATGTATTTGGTAAGTCAAAGCTGTGTCCCACAGTGCCATGGCTAATCTGCAAAGGGGGTATGAGTGCGTGCCCCCTTACTTGTTTATAAACCACATAAACGTGGTGTTGTCCATCTTTATCAGTAGTTGTCCTGGATGAAGTAAGTCTTGAAGGCTGTCAGGGCACTTTGAACAGCTAGCATCTCTTTTTGGTTGATATGTAGATGCATTTGTTTTGGGGTCCATATGCCCTGAATGCATCTTCCCACCATGTGGGCCCCCAAGGCATAATTTGATGCGTCTGTTGTTAAGGTATGGCTGGCAGGGGGTAGAGTGAAGACCCATCCCATGTTTTGGTGACATGCCTTTGCCCACCATAGAAACTCCTGTTGTAGGCAGGGAGTGAGAGGAATCACTGTTTCCGGACTGTGACAATGTTGACTCCATAAACCTTTTAAGTACCTTTGAAGTTTCCTCATATGCAGTCTTGCATATGGAATCAGTAGGATGCAGGATGCCATGAAGCCCAAAGCCTGCAGAGTTTGTCTTGCAGATAACTGGGTTTTTGTTGCCATCAGTTTGAAGTAAGTAGTCAGTTGCCTTTGTTTGTCTGGCATGAGGTAAGCCATCTGGGCAGTTGTATTCAAGCTTGCACCCATGAATGTTATCTTTTGAGAGGGTACAAGTTGTGATTTCTTTTTGTTTATTGTGTACCCTAGACATGCTAGAAGCCTTCTCACAAACACCAGGTGTTGAAGAAGAATGTCCTTGTTCTCTGCTTGAATGAGACAGTCGTCCAAGTAAGGATATATTTGTATACTTCTTTGTCTGCAAAAAGCAATTACTGGTGCCAGGCTCTCTGTAAAGACCCTGGGCGCAGTAGATAAGCCAAAGGGCAGTGCAGAGAATTGGTAATGCATTAAGCCAGCCTTGAAACTGAGGTATCTTCTGCACGATTGCCTTACTGGGACATGCAGGTATGCCTCTTTTAGGTCTAATGTCACCAGCCAAGCATTCTTGCCCAGCATGGGCAGAAGCTGCTGCAAAGTCAGCATTTTGAATTTTGGAATATCCAGGTATGTGTTCAAAATCGATAAATCCAGTATTGGCCGCCAGGCCTTGTCCTTTCTGGGTACCAAGAACAGTCGAGTAAAAACCTTGTCCTTTTTCCTGTTCTGATACTGGCTGAATGGTCCCCATATCCATGAGGGACGTAACCTGTTTCTGTGCCTCTGCCCATTGATTTTTTGGCAGATCCGGCCAACTGTTTGCCACTGGCAGAGTATGGAAATGGAACCTGTATCCCTGTGATATGATGTTTAGCACCCACTTGTCCTGGGTTATTAACTGCCAATTTTGAGCAAAAAGTGCTAATTTTCCCCCTAAGGGTGCTGCCAAATGGTAAGTGCTTGGTGAAGGCAGAAGGAAGTCTTTGGAACTGTTTTCTGTAGGTTTGCGCTTCATCTCCTCCAGATTTTGAGGTAGAAGCACCCCATTGCTTTGACCTATATAAGTCTTGTGCCTGGTATCTGGAACCCTTAGGGTGTCTGGATTTGCCCCTTTGAGCTCTGTCTGACACAGGAAAGGACCATTTTTTTGTAGGCCAGTGTCTACTGAATCTTGGTGGCTGCACTTGTAAGCAGTCTTTTACAGTTTGCATAGACTTAGCTTTGTCTTCCATTTTTTTAAAACCTCTTCTGCCTTATTACCAAACAGACTATCATGCTGTAAAGGGGCATCCAACAATTTAGCTTTAACATGATCAGGCAGATTTTGCTCCTCGAGCCAGGCATGCCTTCTTATCACCATCTCTTCATTTGCACATTTACTGGGAACACAGTGATTTGATGCAGGCAATGAAAGAAGCAAAAGTTATCATACACTTTTTAAAATATTAAGAGGTGATGCTAACAAAAACTTCAAAGAACAAACAGGTAAAGAAACAAGCAAGCCATGTTTTCACCTAGGATATGTCACAGACAAACCAAATGGAGCACACATTAATAACACTGGTGCAGGGAACACTACAGAAGGAATAAACACATTCATACCATTCCTGTACCATATCATAACTGAACAAATGGCTTACAGAGTGCAATATGCACTTCCTGTACCATATGATAGGTGAAAAAACAGCTTACAGAATGCCATCCCCACTTCTTGCACCATATGATAACTGAACAAACAGCTTACTGAAAGTCATCCCCACTTCTTGTACCATGTGATAACTGAACAGATGGCTTACCGAGTGCCATATGCACTTCCTGTACCATGTGATAATTGAGCAAACAGCTTACAGAATGCCATCTGCATTTCCTGTACCATGTGATAACTGAACAAACAGCTTATTGAATGCCATTCACACTTCCTGTACCATGAGATAGCTCAACAGCTTACTGAATGCCATCCCCACTTCTTGTACCATATGATAGCTAAACTAACAGCTTACAGAATGCCATTTGGACTTCCTGTACCATGTGATAATTGAACAAACAGCTTACTAAATGTCATCTGCACTTCCCAGACCATGTGATAACTGAAAAGCTTACTGAATACCATTCCCACTTCTTGTATCATATGACAACTGAACAAACGGGTTACTGAATGCCATGCGTAATTCCTGTACCATGTGATAATTGAATAAAAGGGTTACTGAATGCAATCCTCACTTCCTGTACCATGTAATAAGTGAACAGCTTATTGAATGCCATTCACACTTCCTGTACCATGTGATAGCTGAACAGCTTGCTGAATGCCATACCCACTTCTTGTACCATGTGATAACTGAACAAACGGCCTACTGAATGCCAAGCCTATCTCCTGTACCATGTGATAACTGAATGCCATCCGCACTTCCTGTACCATGTGATAACTGAACAGCTTACTGAATGCCAAGCCCGTTTTCTATACCATGTGATAATGGAACACCTTACTGAATGCCAAGCCCACTTCCTGTACCATGTGATAACTGAACAGCTTACTGAACACCAAGCCCACTTCCTGTACCATGTGATAACTGAACAGCTTACTGAATGCCAAGCCCATTTTCTATACCATGTGATAATGGAACACCTTACTGAATGCCAAGCCCACTTCCTGTACCATATGATAACTGAACAGCTTACTGAATGCCAAGCCCGTTTTCTATACCATGTGATAATGGAACACCTTACTGAATGCCAAGCCCACTTCCTGTACCATGTGATAACTGAACAGCTTACTGAAAGCCATACGTACTTCCTGTACTATGTGATAACTGAACGGCTTACTGAATGCCAAGCCCACCTCCTGTACCATGTGATAACTGAACAGCTTACAGAATCCCAAGCCCACCTCCTGTACCATGTAATAACTGAACAGCTTACAGAATCCCAAGCCCACCTCCTGTACCATGTGATAACTGAACACCTTACTGAATGTCAAGCCCACTTCCTGTACCATTTGATACATCAACAGCTTACTGAATACCTTCCACACTTCCTGTACCATGTGATACATGAACAGCTTACTGAATACCATCTGCACTTCCTGGGCCATGTGATAACTGAACACCTTACTGAATGCCAAGCCCACCTCCTGTACCATGTAATAACTGAACAGCTTACAGAATGCCAAGCCCACTTTCTATACCATGTGATAACTGAAAAGCTTACTGAATGCCAAAACTTGTGGGACTGATGATCTGCTGTAGAGACATACTTTCATTTTTCTGTACAGTTTTTTTTTCAACTTACTGTGAAGTAGCTGTCATGCTGCAAATGTTTCAGATTATTAACAATATTAGTAAATGAAAAGCAAAGCATTAAACAGCTTAAACCAGTAACAACACGTTTTATAAACCTGAGCCCAACTGACCCTGGTTATTTTCTTTAGAAATCGTTGAAGGAACGACTTTTTCTTTAGTGTGCAAAAACTCCTTGGTTGAAACCTGCTTATGAGACTGAAATTCTACTGTACTAAGATTTTTCTGTTTTTTTTAATGACATTCCTCTGACCACTTTTTGTTTAGTGGGATGTTGTAGATTTTACTGCTAATGTTTTAAATGTGTGAATAAAAAGCAGATCATCAAACAGCTTAAACAAGTACTGAACCCTCAAAGTTACAAAATGATTTATTACCCCCATGCTGAGCTGCACTTGCACTCTTTTCTACCTTAGTATTTTTTCTCGGTTACACAGGAAGGAGCTGCGTCCCCCACTAATTTGAACACTGCATGTAGCATGTCACCTTTCTAAACTCATTCCAATTATGACGATTAACAATCCAGCTTGCCCAGCAGTAGTTAGCATTTATTTTCCTGTTTGGAGTGGTGCATGTAAACAATGACTGCCTGATGGCTACCGATGACAGTGTGGCGGTGCATGAAGAGTCCTTGCTTGGGATGCCTAGATAGAAACCTGTACATGTAGGTGTGTGAAAAACTTGAGGAAAGTGTGCCGTAAGGTTCGACAATTGGTGTTCATATACATTCTATCTGCTACGAAAGCACAGGTTAATACTTCTTGCTTGCATCATTTGCTTTGAAAGGAAAGGAGCAGTTTGCCAGTCAGGACATATGGTTGAGGTTATACCACCACTAATAGACCATCAGCAACAAACATCTTACCTACTACTGTGTGGCCTGCTATTACTGGCAACATTGAGGGGCTTAGTCTTCCACTGTTGGGTTGTAACAGACATTTTTTGAATTTTTGCATCTTTGCCAGGAAATTGTTGGTAATGCAGCTATAAGTAAATAGTATACACTGGTGTTGAGCTGGATTATTAGGACAGTGGGTATGTTCAAGAAAACAGCAGTCACCTGTCTATGCCTGGGGGGGGTCAAGTGTTCAGATGCGGCAGTAAGCTGACTGGTGCAGCTCTGCAGTGCACATGGGGGGGGGGTCTATAGTGTTGAAGCTCTACATCCTGGAGGTTACCATCAGGGCTTCAGACAAAATAGCTTAATAGGCTCTTACTAGGCTACTAATCTATAAGGATCTTTAGATGCCTAGCCATACATTCGCATGACGTCTTTAGCACTTGTGTTCAAGTACAAACACAGAGGTGAGCAGAGCATTTACTTACTGCCTCTATCCATGATGTTGAAGTACAAACACAGAGGTGAGCAGAGCATTTACTTACTGCCTCTATCTATGATGTTTAAGTACAAACACAGAGGTGAGCAGAGCATTTACTTACTGCCTCTATCCATGATGTTAAGTACAAACACAGAGGTGAGCAGAGCATTTACTTACTGCCTCTATCCATGATGTTTAAGTACAAACACAGAGGTGAGTAGAGCATTTACTTACTGCCTCTATCCATGATGTTAAGTACAAACACAGAGGTGAGCAGAGCATTTACTTACTGCCTCTATCCATGATGTTTATGTACAAACACAGAGGTGAGCAGAGCATTTACTTACTGCCTCTATCCATGATGTTTAAGTACAAACACAGAGGTGAGCAGAGCATTTACTTACTGCCTCTATCCATGATGTTTATGTACAAACACAGAGGTGAGCAGAGCATTTACTTACTGCCTCTATCCATGATGTTGAAGTACAAACACAGAGGTGAGCAGAGCATTTACTTACTGCCTCTATCCATGATGTTAAGTACAAACACAGAGGTGAGCAGAGCATTTACTTACTGCCTCTATCCATCATGTTTAAGTACAAACACAGAGGTGAGCAGAGCATTTACTTACTACCTCTATCCATGTTTAAGTACAAACAGAGGTGAGCAGAGCATTTACCTACTGCCCCAATCCATGATGTTTACGTACAAACACAGAGGTGAGCAGAGCATTTACTTACTGCCTCTATCCATGATGTTTAAGTACAAACAGAGGTGAGCAGAGTATTCACTTACTGCCTCTATCTATGATGTTTAAGTACAAACACAGAGGTGAGCAGAGCATTTACTTACTGCATCTATCCATGATGTTTAAGTACAAACAACACAGAGGTAAGCAGAGCATTTACTTTCTGCCTCTATCCATAATGTTCAAGTACAAAAAGAGGTGAGCAGAGCATTTACTTACTGCCTCTATCCATGATGTTTAAGTACAAACAACAGAGGTGAGCAGAGCATTTACTTACTGTCTCTATCCATGATGTTTAAGTACAAACAACAGAGGTGAGCAGAGTATTCACTTACTGCCTCTATCTATGATGTTTACATACAAACACAGCGGTGAGCAGAGCATTTACTTACTGCCTCTATCCATTATGTTTAAGTACAAACACAGAGGTAAGCAGAGCATTTATTTACTGCCTCTATCCATGACAGACAAGGATGGTAAAACCAGAGGTGAATTTGCAGTTACCCATCCATTCATCCAGATTGCGCCTCAATAGTGTAAGAGAAGTACTTTGCTTTATGTGGAGAGGAAGAACGTGATGCGAAAGAAGCAGAATTCTCTGAGACACAAATCTATCCTTCCAGCATGTTCTATTTATTCTGCTTAAGAGATTTAGATATCTTAGCCAGATGTTTATGCTCTCATTAGGCTTACAATGTGCGGTCAGGTCTGACAGGATATAGGGCCTGCTGAAGGGTCTGACAGGATACAGGGTCTGCTGAAGGGTCTGAGGATACAGGGCATGCTGAAGCTCACTAAGGGAGGCACACATTCCCCTTCAGTAGCCTGTATGACATCGAGATGAGGGACAAAGCTTTGAGACAGTCTGGATAGTATTTACAACTTAGGCCCTTGATTTTCCTAGTAAGAAAGCTCTCTGTGCATTTAATTTGTGCCAAATGTTTGGACAGGGTGCGTTATACTCAATGATCAGGCTGATGAGCGTGGAATACTCACATCCCTGGACCTGGATGTCATATCCTTAGTAATAAGCTTTACATTAACACGGCACTTTTTTACAATAGTGGATAAGTGGTGAGTGAAAGGCAGCTCATTGTCTACACAGGTTGTCAGGTCCCTGACTACTGGTGTGTTGTCAATGTGATAGTTACAAGGGATACCTCTGAAGGATACTATTACACATTTCTTGGCATTTAGTTGAAGTCCATGGTTTGGCAAAAGCCCTCTTGAGGGATCTTGGTGTCCCCTGAGGAGTTTATGACGGCACAAAGTATGCAGTCATCTGCAAACTTGGCCCACCATAAGCCCTTAACAGAAGCTTTGACCTCCAAGAAGTAAATACAGAGTATGGGTTGCCCGAAGACTGAACCTCTGGGGTACACCTCTAGTGACGAGGCTTATTAAGTAGGTAGAACAGCCCACCCTAATATTCTGGGTTTTATTTGTGAGCCAATTTATCTAATAAGTTACACTGGAATGTATACTTAGCTGGGATAGTTCATCTATGATACCTGAGTGTGGGATGGTGCTGAACGCCTTTGCAAGGTGTAAATATGCGATGTGTACTGAACTGCCCTCATCTAGGGCCACGATGGTGTAGAAGTCAGCATTGTCTCACTGCAAGAGGTTCCCCCATTCGATTCTTGGCTGAAGCGCCTTCTGTGTGGAGTCTGCATGTCCTCCCCGCGGTAGAGTGACATTAAAGAAATGCAGGTAGGTGCGAGCGTGAATAGGTGTGCCTTCTTTGAAGGCTGGGTGTCAGGCTGGCAACTCTGCACCATAAAAATTCACTGCCAATCATTAGCGGACCGGAGTTCCGCTGTGGCGACCCTTAACTGGGAAAAGCCAAAAGACATTATTTTTTACTAATCTGCCCTCATCTATTGCTTCAGTAACCTTCTCAAAGAGATTAACCAAGCTAGGTTGGCAGGACTTGCCCTTAACAAATCAAACTGATTTGGGTCAAGAGTCTGTAGTTACTCCTGTCCTTATTTATTAATTCCACAATGATTCTTTCCATGAAGCGAAAGAAGACAGTCAGACACCTTTCATAAGACATGCCAGCAACAACCTGCTCACCAGTCCACAGGACATCAAAGGCAGATGGAAGGAGTATTTCCAGCAGCTTCTGAATAAAGAAAACCCCACAAAAGTTGTACTGCCCCAGAAACAGCTTACAATGAGAGAAGAGGAGCAGCCCACCCTAGAAGTAGTAAGAACAGCATTAAAGAAGATGAAGTCAGGGAAAGTAGCAGGCTCAGATGAGGTCACAGCAGATATGATAAAGAAGCTGGGTAAAATAGAGTAGAAATGGTTCCTGAGGGTACTGATAGATGTGTGGAGAGAAAGGCATATCCCAGATGACTGGAGAATTAGCATACTAGTGCCAGTGTACAAGAACAAAGGGGACATCCACAACTGTGGGCAGTACAGACGCATCAAACTCCTATCACATTGTATGAATGTTCTGGAGAGGGTGACTGATAAATGGATACACGGAGTAGTAGAATGTAAGATGGGAGATGAGCAGTTCGGATTCAGATCAGGATGCAGTACAATTGACCCGATGTTTGCAGTGAGACAGATACTTGAGAAGAAGCTAGAGATGAGGAGAGAGTCCAACTGGACATTCCTAAACTTGGTGAAAGCATATGACAAAGTCCCAAGAAAGCGGATCTGGGCAGTACTGTGGTGGTTTGAAGTCCCAGAAACTCTGGGAGAATTAGTGCAGGCTACGTACAAGGACCTAATGACTCAAGTACGAACAGAGTTCTGCCTCACAGAGGGGGTTCCCACTGGGAGTGGGTGTACACCAGGGTTCAGCTCTGAGCCCGCTGCTGTTCATACTGGTGATGGACTACATTAGCAAAACAGGTCAGAGGGGACAGATCAACAAATTTGCTATATGCAGATGATGTGCCATTATAGGTAGACTCTGAGCTAGACATTCTGCAAAGAATAGGAGAATGGAATGCAAAACTGAAGGCACATGGGATGAAGCTAAGCATAGATAAGATGGTGGTAATAGCAGCAAATTGGGGAAATCAGAAGACGCTGAGAACAGAGATAGAAGGGAAGATAGTGGAACAGGTAAACAGCTTCAAGTATCTGGGAGGGGTGGTTGAGGAGAAGGGAAGTCTGAAAGAAGAGGTTAAAGCTAGAACCAGAGGGGCTGCAGCCAACTGGCATAGATTCTCAGGTCTAGTGAATGACAGAAGAATGCCAAAGAAGCTGAAATGTAAGGTGTACAAGACCGTGGTGTGACCAGTGCTACTGTATGGTACAGAAATCTGGGCAGTAAAGGCAGAACAGTTGAAGAAGCTAAAGGTGATGGAAATGAAGTGCCTGAGATGGGTAGTAGGATGCACACTGTGGGACAGATTAAGAAACGAGGACATAAGAGCAGAAGCCAAAGTAGCTCCAACTGCAGAAAAAATCAGAGAACAGATTACTGTGGTTTGGGCACATGTGCAGAAAAGCAGAAGACAATCTGGTCAGGAAGATTTGGGACAGAGGAAGTGAGGACGCCCATAATTCAGGGTGTGTGCCCTAGCAGCCAGCGTCACCGTTCTGTTTGGTCATATCAGCTCTCTTCTCTCCTCCACCTTTTTGCTGCTTTCTCCAGCTCTTGTCCACAGCCCTGAGCACTGCAGCCATGACCCACTCACATAGCCTGTTTATTTATTTTACATTTGTTAACCGGGTTAGTCTGGCTGAGCTTTTGGCTCATTTTCAGCAGAAACCCGGGGCGAAAAGCTCCTCAGGTCTAGAAAACAGTTTATTAAATTTTAGTAAAATAGTAGTTACAATCAGCTACAGGATCTTACAAGCAGAGACCTGGACAGAAAAAAAGCCCCTCAGGCAATTCAATTATACAGAGAATTAACAACTGGCAGACAAGTATGTGAGTTGTTACAAACAAGGTTTTAAACAATTAGCAGAAGAAAATGTGACTAGTTACAATGTTATTTAAGCTGCTTAGAGCAAAATGAGTTAATAGTTAGGCAGATGCTTATTTAAAGTGGGTAGGATCTAGTTGTATAGGAGTTTGGAAACAAGAAAGGAAAGTAAGAATGGCTAGTAGGAGATGTAGGGGAGGTAGAGTATAGGAGACCGACTAGACAGGTAGGTTGTTTTGAGTCTAAGAATTAAGAGTGGTTGGAGATAGAGGAAGGGAAGAGGTAGAAGAGGCAGGGGAATAGTGTTAGAGATACATTAAGAGTGAGGTGGTGAAAGGATGGTGGTTGGCTAGTGGCAAGACCACTTTTTTTTTAAGTATTTCCTTGTGGCTAATTTGAAACTTTTGCTATGCTGGAGGGATTTTATTTCCAACAGGAATTGGTTCCAGGATGTTGCTGGGTTATAGTTATAGAGAAGGCTGCCTAGTTTGGTTTTGGGTTTGTAGATGTCTAATAATTCTTTCTGCGTAGTGTCCTAGCAGGGGAATATTTGGATATGACAGAGGAGAGGCTGGGGCAAAAGGGTAGACAGAGGAGAGAGTGGATTATTTGTAGTTGGTATAGTTGGAGCAGCTGAGGGAATTCTAGCCAGTCTAGTTTCTGTAGTGCTAAGCAGTGGTGCGACTTGTAGGTTTGGTTAGCTGCAAATCTGGCGATCTTATTATAAGTAGTTTGAAGCTTGGAAATAAGTGTAGAATTTAGATTTGTGAATATGTGGCAGCTGTACAGGAGTGTTGGGAGTAATAAAGCCTGGGAGAGAGTTATTCGGGCAGTGTTAGTAGTATTTCTTGCTATGGAAAAGGTGCCCAAGTTTCTGATGAGTTCTTTTTACCGAGTTAGTAATACGGAGATCAAACTTAAGCTGAACACCTAGCAATTTAGTACTAGATTCAGCTGAGATGATAGTGCTGTTGCAGGATAAGATGGTAAATGTAATTTTGAGTGTGGTGATGTTTTTATGGAGGAAGAGTAGGAGCTTAGTTTTTTTTTGTATTAAGTATTTGTTATCACTAAGCCAAGTCTCAATAGTGTGGAAGGATGCCTGGGTAGTTGAGTGGAGGTCATTTGGGTTGTCAGCAATGGTTATAACAGTTGAGTCATCAGCATATTGCACAAAAGATGACTGGGGACAAGAGGAGTAGAGCAAGTTGGTGAACATATTAAAGAGTAGTGGTCCACGTATGGACCCTTGGGGGACTCCCATTTTTACAGTGAGAGGGGAGGACAGTGCAGAGAACCATTTAACTGATTGCTGGTGGGTAGAGAGATAGCTGGAGAAAGTACAGTTTTGTACCTACCATAAATGTAGATGTTCGAGTGCCTTTACTGCTGCAGTCATTACACTTGGGTTATCCTGCTGTCAGGCGGACCCGCAGTCAGCCAGAGTTCCAAAGTCTTGGTCCGGCATTGATTGCTGTCGCTTCTTCCCTGACGTCAGAGCACCAGGGGTATAGAAGATGCAGCCGACGCCATTTTTTTCAGTTTTTCTTGCCCCAGATGTCAGGTGCCCCCAAATAGGTAGGCAAAACATACTGCTAATAAAGCATACATGAAAAATAAAACCAAAAAGTTCAGCTACCAGCAAATACACCACATAGGTAGTATAGGGTAGAAACGTGTAGATAAGTCCTAGCTAAGAAAGAGGGGATGGAGGGAGGGTAACCTGGACTGCAGCAGTGAAGACACTTGAACATCTACATTTATGGTAGGTACAAAACTGTACTATGTTCACTGCTGCAGTCATTACACTTGGATTGAATCCCAAAGCGGAGTCAGGGTGGTTGGATCTATAGAGGATTTGGTGTGGCTATGAGGCCCTGCAGCACTGCAGTGGCAAAACCTGCTCTGGATTTGGAGTAAAGAGGCAAGTGGTAATGCTTGGTAAAGGTGTGCACTGAACTCCAAGTTGCAGCTTCCAAAATGTCTTTGGTAGGTACTCCTCTACGATAGGCAGTAGAAGTTGCAGTTGCCCTGGTAGATGTGGTCTAATGTTAGATGGTACAGGCTTCCCATGCTGTGTGTTTAGCAGAACCAGATACAGTGTCCTATCCACTTTGAAATGGTCTGCTTTGAAATAGCCTTTCCCTGTGATCTTGCAGCATAGGATACAAACAGTTGTTCAGTTTTCCTGAAAGCTTTTGTTTTGTCCAAGTAGAAGCGTAATTGTCTGTGTATGTCCAACGAATGTAGAATTCTCTCCCCTTTATTCTGGGGATTTGGATAAAAAGTTGGCAAGTGAATAGTTTGGTTGAGAGCCACACTGGATACCACCTTAGGCATAAATGAAGGGTTTGTTCTTAAGGAAACCCTGTCTTGGTGAAAATGATGAAGGGCTCCACTGCCATTAGCACCTGTAGTTCTGAGACTCTTCGTGCTGAGGTTATTGCCAGTAGCAGAGCAGTTTTCCATTATATATATTGTATTTCTGCTGTATTGGCTGGCTCAAAAGGAGGTAAAGTGAGTTTTTCCAAGACAAAGTTGAGGTCCCAAGTAGGCGCCGGTGCTCTCTGGGGCGGTCTTATGTTTGTAGTCCCTCTGAGGTACTACTTTAGCAACGGGTGAGAGAAAATAGGAGGATCTGTGTTGTAATGAGCCAAGATGGCAGAAGCCTGGATCTTAATGGATGAGAAGGATAGCCCTTTGTCCAGCATCTCAGTTAAATATTGTAGTATCTGAGGAATATTGGGGACAAGAGGGTCAAGGCTTTGAGCCTGGTTCCAGGCACAGAATCTCTTCCACTTTTCTGAATAAGATTTCCTGGTGCTAGGCCTCCTGGCCTCCAAAATGACATCCATAACAGCTTTAGAGAGAGAGGTGTTGCCTGTTTGGCTAATGAATCTGCCATGCAGACAGGGATAAGGTTTTGAGCTGGCTGTGCAGGATCTGATGTTTTGTCGAGTCAGAAGGTGTGGAATTTGAGGCAAAATCCAAGGTGGGCCTTGAGCTAAGTTCTTTAAGATTGGGTACCAATGTTGGCGTGGCCAGTCTGGAGCAATCAGAATCATCTGTGGTTTTTCTTGTCTGGCTTTTAGGAGAACCTTTGAAAGGAGAGGCAGAGGAGGGAAGGCATAAATGTGTAGGCCTTTCCAGCTGAACGAAAGAGCATCCACTTTCCATGCTTGTGCAGAATTTTTGTAGTTGGCAGTTCAGTGGGAAGGCAAAGAGATCTATGTCCGGGCACCCCCATGTTTGCATTATCATGCTGAAAACTTGTGGATTTAATTTCCACTCGTGAGGATCCATGATATTTCTGCTTAGTTCGTCTGCCAGAGTATTTTTCTTTCCTGGCAGGAATTGTGCTTGCAGATGAACTTGATAAGTTAGAGCTGTGTTCCACAAGGTCATAGCTTGTCTGCATAGGGGGTAAGAATGAGTGCCCCCTTACTTGTTTATGTACCACATTACTGTGGTATTGTCTGTCTTTAAAATTAATTGTCCTGGATGCAGAAGGTCCTTGAAAGCTGTTAGGGCATTTTGTACAGCTAACATCTCTTTTTGATTGATGTGTAGATGCAGTTGGTCTGTGGTCCATTTGCCCTGATTACATTTTCCTGCCATGTGTGCTCCCCAGGCGTAATCCAAAGCATCTGTTGTTAGAGTCTGCCTGGCTGTGGGTAGAGTGAAAGGCTGACCCTTGTTGAGGTGACATGCCTGTGCCCACCATCGAAACTCCTGCTGCAGGCAGGGAATTAGTGGTATTTCTGTTTCCAAGCTGTGTGAGTGTTGAGTCCAAACACTTTTTAGGTACCATTGTAATTTCCTCATATACAGTCTGGCATATGGAATTAGAAGTATGCAGGATGCCATGAATCCCAAGGCCTGCAGAATTTTTCTTGCAGGGAGTTGGGACTTTGTTGCCATCAATTGAAAATACTGAGTCAGTTGTCCTTGTTTGTCTGGCGTGAGATAAGCCATCTGGGCCGTTGTATTTAAGCTGGCACCCAGGAATATTATCTCTTGTGAGGGCACTAGTTTTGATTTCTTTTCGTTTACTGTGTACCCTAGGCAACTTAATAACTTTTTTACAAACGCCAGATGCTTTAGAAGAATGTCCTTGCTCTCTGCTTGAATCAGGCAGTTGTCCAGGTATGGATATATTTGAATTCCTTTTTGTCTGCAAAATGCAATTACTGGTGCCAGGCACTTTGTGAAGACCCTGGGCGCAGTAGATAAGCCAAAGGGCAGTGCAGAGAATTGGTAGTGCATTGAACCAGATATGAATCTGAGGTATCTTCTGCAATTTTGTCTGATAGGGACATGCAGGTATGCCTCTGAGGTCCAAAGTAACTAGCCAAGCTTTCTTGCCCAACATGGGAAGGAGCTGCTGTAGTGTCAACATTTTGAACTTCGGAACATCCAGGTAGGTATATAGAGTGGAAAGGTCTAGAATGGGTCTCCAGGCTTTGTCCTTTCTGGGTACGAGGAAGAGTCTTGAGTAAAAACCTTGTCCTTGTTCCTGCTGAGGTACTCTTTGAATAGCTCTCATGTCCATGAGGGCTGTAATTTGTTTTTGTGCCTCTGCCCACTGATTTTGTGGCAGGTCTGGCATTCTTTTTAACCTTGGTAAAGTGTGAAAGTAGAACCTGTAACCTTGAGACACAATATTCAGCACCCATTTGTCCTGGGTGATTGTTTGCCAGTTTTGTGAAAAAAGTGCTAGTTTCCCCCCTAAGGGAGCTGCCAACAGGGTAGAGTTTGGCATTGGAAGGGGAAAGTCAATAAGATTGTTTCCTGTAAGGTTGTGACTTGTCCTCACCTCCTTTGGGTGTTGAAGCATCCCACTGTCGTGGTCTGTAAGATCCTTGTGGCTGAGATCTGCCTCTTGGGCATCTGTATCTGCCTCTTTGTGGCCTGTCTGACACTGGAAAGGACCAATTTTTTGGTAGGCCAATTTCTGCTAAATCTTGGTGGCTGTACCTGTAAGAAATCCTTCACTGTTTGTATAGATTTTTCCTTATCCTCCATTTTCTTTAAAACCTCCTCAGCTTTAACACCAAATAAAATGTCTTGCTATAAAGGAGCATCCAATAATTTTACTTTAACATGATCTGGTAAACTTTGTTCCTTTAACCAAGCATGCCTTCGAATCACAGATCCTGTAACTGCTGCTCTACAAGAAGCTTCTAATGAATCAAAACCACATTGCAAAGTATGCTTTACCACTTGTTCAGCTGCGTGCAATAAATCCTGCATTTCCTTATAATCGGGTTGTTCTGCACTTGTACTCATTTCCTGTTTTAACTGAGACAGTAAATATTGTTGATATTTGAGCATGTGAAACTGGAAGCTTAAAGCCCTCACTGCTAAAGTTGTAGAGGTGTAAACTTTCTTCCCCCATCTGTCTAATGCTCTGGAATCCCTGTCCGAGGGAACTGGATTTTAGCCGTGGAGGCCTTTACCCCTTTGGGACCCTGGGAAATAGTTTCTGGGTCAGCAGCAGGGTTTTTATAAAGAAATTTGTGAGAGTCAGGGAATCTGTAGTACCTGTCCGGCTTGACTGGAGCAGGGGGTAAAGAATCTGGATTTAAACTGGATTCAGAGAACACATCGTCCACAATATCCAACACTGGCGGAATAGCAAGGGACCTGTGCTGAGGCAATAAAAGAAAATCTTTGAGCCTTTTCTTGGATTCTGAGTAATCCTGGCCCTCCCAATGGAAATACTCCCTCATGGTGTGCAAAGTTTCCCCAAAAGAGTAATCCTCAGGAGGAGAGGCTGAAGGGATAGATTCTTCAGCATCAGAGTCCACATTGGGGGGGGTGGGGTAAGGAATATCCCTGGTTTGAAGAGGAGTCAGAATATACAGAAACCTGGTCAGAGGAATCATAGTCTGTAGCCTGCCTAGGCCTTTTATCAGGAGGGGGATGGGTACCCCTGATCAGAGTAATTAAGTCTTCGGCCATTTTGAGCATCTGCTTTTTAGGCATGGAGGCCTGTCCAGGTGAATGCTGTACTTGCTTCTTTATCTTTAAAGTTGCTTTAGACTTGGCTGTAGATGCAGTGGTAAATTGAGTAGGTCTGAAAACACCCTCAAAAGCTGAAGCCTGCACAGTGGCTCCAGACCCATCTGAAGGGTTAGTCTCCGTAGGCCCAACACCTTGAGTATCGAGAGGCCTAGGCAACTCCACGTGGGAGTCGGTTGCGGCCTGTGGCTCTGAGGTAGCGGGTGTCAGGGGCTGCGAAAGTGCTTCATTGAGACCTGGTGAACCGGCGACTGGCCTAGAAGAGGTTTCGTCATCAGTTTTGGGCCTCGGATGCCTGTCCTTATCCTTATCTTTGCGTTTTTGTGAATTCCGGTCGTCGGTTGTTCCGACGGCATGGTATAATTAAACCTTCGGCCAAAATAATGGCGTGCAAAATCAAACCGACGTTTAATAGTGTGTTTGTTAAATCTAGCACAAAATAGACAACTAGTGACGTGATCTGGGCCTAGGCATGGAACACAGTAAGAATGAAAATCCTTATGAGGTATTTGCTTCCCACAAGAAATACAGTTATTAACTTTTACTGACATCGGTCTGAGGCAAGAAAAAGTTTCCCCAACGGGGTACTTAGCTTTATTGAAGACTTCGGATCTGAAATCAAATTTGAAATCTCAGGAGTCGGCCGACCAGCACTTGCGAACTGCTTTTGCTTCGGGTACCGCGCGGCAAGAAAGACTGACGAAAATGGCGTCGGCTGCATCTTATATACCCCCGGCGCACTGACGTCAGGGAAGAAGCGACAGCAACCGATGCCGGACCAAGACTTTGGAACTCTGGCCGACTGCGGGACCGCCTGACGGCAGGATAACCCAAGTGTAATGACTGCAGCAGTGAAACACGATGAACATCCAGGAGATAGGGGGAGAGAAATGTAAGTTAGTGAGTTTATCTAGAAGGAGTGGGTGAGAGACAGTGTCAAAGGCTTTAGAAAGGTCAAGGAATAGGCATGAGACAAGTTTATTGTTATCACGAGCTAGGGAGACTATGTTGATGAATGATATGAGTGCAGCAGTTGTACTATGCTTGGGATGGAAACCATGCTGTGTGGGTGTGAGAAGGTTTTCCTGGTGAAGGTAATGCATTACCTGCTTGTGAATGCATTTCTCTAGGATTTTTGAGAGTGGAGAGAGTATGGCAATCGGTCTGAAGTTGAACATGTCTGAAGAGTTGCCCCCTTTGTGAATGGGTAAAGGGGAGGTTGGCACAATGGTTAATGTGTTTACCTTACAGACACAAAGTGCAGGGTTTGATTCTCACATGGGATAACTGGCTAGGCTTAAAATGGTCCACAAGGGCAGTTAACCTAGTACTAAGCAGAACCAATGAACCTAAATTCTTTCATACAGTGGGGACATAGGATTCAGAAATGGATTGGTTGATTAAGATGGATACAGGATAGACAAGAGGTTCAGAGGCAATCTGCAGGAAGTAAGAGGGTAGCTTGTGAACAGATGGGGAGCAAGGTTTAAGTTTAGAGAGTAGTGACTTTACATAGTTAATTGATACTGCTTTTAGACAGGAGGAGTTAGGAGCGTTTGGAAGAGGTATAGAGTTTGTGGGGGTGCTAGTGTTGCTTCTGAGGGGAAGAAAATTTATGATGGAATTGAGTTTATAAAATGATTGTTAATTTTGTTGGCTAACTCTTCAGGTGTTGCATTGGGACATGGGTTAGGACAGGAAGGGTTCCCTGGATGAAGAGTCCGTTTAACAGAGCTCCAGAATTTCTTTGGGTCTGATTTAAGAGTAGAGGGAGGATTGGCAAAGAAGTTTATTTTGTCATAATGGATGATTTTTTTTTATTTTATTTTCAAGTTCTGTATATTTCTGAAGAAGAGAAGGGGTCCTAGTTTTAGTCCACATTTTCCAAATCCTATCCCGGTCTTTCATGAGGGTTCTGGTTGATTTAGTGAGCCAGGGAGCAGTATTAGATTTGATTCTAATTGTGCGAAGAGCAGCAAGGGAGTTAAGAATGTTTAGGAATGTAGTGTTGAAGGAGTGGAGCGCTTCATCTAAAGGAAGAGTGGTGAGGTAAGACCAGTTAATTTTGGAGAGCTGGTGAATAAAGGAGTTAGAACAGAAAAGAGAAAGTGAGCGGATGATAATAAATTTGTTAGGTTTGGTAAGGTGGGGAGTATGTCTGGTAACTGTTATAGGGCAGTGGTAGCTGAGAGCATTTGGAAGTGTTTGGGAGTTACGATAGTTTTGAGGGTGGGAGACCAATATCCAATCAAGAAGAGAGCTAGGTAGGTGAGATTTATTAATGTAGGTTGGGGTTGGGATTAGCTGCTCAAACCCATGTAGGTTTATACAGGAAGTAGTGTTGGGAGCTTGTATTGTAAACCAATCAATATTTACATCTCCCAGTATAATTATCTCATTGTGGATGGTATGTGAGAGGTGAGACAGGATGTTCTCAAGTATGTTAATATTATCACCAGGGGGAGTATAGATTGCTGCGACAGTTATGGTGTTGAAACTGTTAAGTGTGAAGTTGGTCAGTAGGAGTTCAGCTGGTGAGAAGGAGGGTAAGTCTAGTGTGGGACTGATTTGGGAGAGACAACTGGAGTAGAGTATGGAGACTCCTCCTTCTTTTCTTTTAGGTTGATCTAATCTAAGGATATTATAGCCAGGAGGGATGATTTCACTGTCCAGATGGTGTGGTTTTAACCATGTTTCAGTTGGGGTAACTATGTCAGTATAGTTAGCTATCCAAGCATGGAGTTCTTTAACTTTATTTACAAGACTCCTGATGTTGACAGAGCAGAATTGTACTTGTTTTTGTGGGTTGGAGGGGTTAGCGGGTTTAGATACAGGGAGGCTATTGTTCAGGGTAGTGTCTGTAGGGCCTGGGTTAGGATGAATGTCACCAGATAGAAGTAGAAATTTGTAATGAGGTTTTAATTTGAATAGGTAGACTTTGTTTTTTGTTTTGTTTTAAAGGTGAGGGGGGAGATATTTTTATTTCAGAATGGGAATGGTTGGGGGGAAGGAAGCAGGGATAGGGTTGTGGTGTAGTACTTGTGTTAAGAGTGGTGTTTTATTCTTTCAGTTTGCCCCAGTCCCATAATTCAGCTACAGGCCATGTTAATCATAACCCAGTTCTCTAAAGTCACTGTCCTTGCTTACTTGTGCATCCACCACTGCCAATAAGGTTTGGCACAATCATGTGATCACAGCTGGTTACTGGCACCTTCATCTGATCGTGCCAGAACCCTTCCAACCCACCACATGCAGAATGATATACAGCCCTGTAACGGCTGGCTGAAGCTTCCAGATCCAAAGTCCTCAATCAACTTCTGCTCCTTCTCAGCCCTGGAATCTTTACGTGGTCGTGGCAGATGTGACTCACCCTTCAGTGTAACCTTCTTTAGCAGATCCCAGTCTCATTACTCCTCTCCTGGTGTGTCCAGAACAAAGATACCCATCCCGTACCTTAACCACACACCCAGTGTCTGACCCTGCGTGCTGCTTTGATCCCCTTCACAAACAGCAAGGGAAGGAGAGGGCAATTATGAATCAACATGATATTGATAATAGAATAATTTTCAGAATTTGAGTTTTTTTTTTTTTTTAAATCCTGCTTCTGTTGTGTTAATAATTTGCAGCAGGGAATTAGAAACTAGGGTTCTACTACAGCCATATGAGCATGGACAGTGAAACAAGGTCGTAATTGCATAAAGAGGCTATAACAAGTAGATTCCATTTTCAAATGTTTATCTTTCACAGCATTCTTTGTATTTAAGATACTGGTGAAATGTGTAAGGAAAGCCCTGCATCCCAACATACTGACAAAGGTGAAATGTGTAAGGAAAGCCCTGCATCCAACATCCTGACAAAGGTGAAATGTGTAAGGAAAGCCCTGCATCCCAACATACTGACAAAGGTGAAAATGTGCAAGGAAAGCCCTGCATCCAACATCCTGACAAAGGTGAAAATGTGTAAGGAAAGCCCTGCATCCAACATACTGACAAAGGTGAAATGTGTAAGGAATGCCTTAAATCCAACATCCTGACAAAGGTGAAAACGTGTAAGGAAAGCCCTACATCCAACATCCTGACAAAGGTGAAAATGTGCAAGGAAAGCCGTGCATCCAACATACTGACAAAGGTGAAAATGTGT